>NC_057801.1:669162779-669462779 GCF_018294505.1 Triticum aestivum
CTTTGACCGCCATGTGCAAGGTTCGTGCTATCTTATTTAATCTTACCGTGGTTCCATCGTACCAATTCATGTAGTGGCCCGTTGCATGGTTGATCCCAATGTTGGACAAAGGTTCTATGGGAACGGTGTCACCGTTGTAAATGTTGTGCAAAATGATGTTGGTACCCTCCCGTACATATGCAAGCCAATCTCCACTCGTACCGAGCCTAACCTGTGAAACAGTGGGCAGGGGAGAATTAGGAAATGGACACGGAAGTAGACTTTAGAATGCATTTACTATGTGATCAAACTCATCTTACCTGCTCATCGGAGGAAATCCGAGTGCCCCTCAACGTCGGCATCTCAAGCGGCATCGACTTGCAACTACGACCATGCCGCGCTGGAGAGACCCCAAGGAAACATCCTCGTGCGTTTCACAGAACATAAAGATGCATTTGTATGAGTAGTTTATCTTGTGAGAGAAAAGGATGAACGAGGGAAGGCCTCTAGAGATAGAGATAGACACTACTACTACCAATGTGCTGGCCCGTGCGTTGCAATGGATCCAAAGTAGAATTGTAGAATAATACTTGTTCATGTGCTTGAAATATAAACACTCTAGTTTTGATATACATGTGTCAGCAGACATGACAGCTTGTCCATGGAAGTTGAACCACGGCGACCATCACGTTTCTTGTTTCTACCACTGCCACACCCACACGCGATTCCCACGACACCGCTCCAACCCACAGCACGACGTCCCCCGATTTGGACATGGATTCTATGACGTGGCTATCACTGCCTTGCCCTGCCTTTCTGTCATGTCCCTAGCCTTGCTATGCACTTGGACTATCTTGGTTGCTGCATCATGTTTAAACTTCATTTAAACTTGAAATGGGGATGTCCAAAACCCTAGCACCAAATGGAATTCAAATAGGTTCAACCTAAAAATATTTTCAATGAACCTGAAATGCCCTTCATAAATGTTCATCATTTTTGTTTTGGTTCAGAGCCTCTGTCAAAAGTGGTGCACAATTTTCTAGGTCATCTTAAGGTCTTTGAATTAAATCATAAGTATTTGAGTTTGGGCATTTAAAATTATATAAAATATTTCAAATGCCCAGATATTCCCAAACTAGAATGTTTCATGTTGGAAATATTCCAACTATGGACCAGGAGCAGTTTGGTGAATTTTGGAACTGTTTAAGTATTTTTTTAAAACTCCACAAAGTTGCAGAAAAATAGAAAAAGAAAAACAACAGGAAGAAAACCTTACCTGGCGCCTACTAACCGGCCCACCTGCCGGCCTAGCCCAGCTGCCGCGCCAGCGAGCTGCTTGGCTCGGCCAGGCAGGCAGGCAGGTGCTCGGCGGCGAGCACCGCATGGGTGCCACGCACCTGGTCGCCGCCTCGCCGCTCCCCTCACCGAGCCGCGATGTGGATCGCTCCCCCTCTCTCCCACGAACCCCTCAGACATCTTCTCTCCTCCCCAGCTCCTCCCCCTCACGCTCCCCAGCCATGGCCGACGCCGCCGCCGCCGCCCCATCGCCGTAGCCGCACTCCCCGCCGTCCGTGCTCCGTCTCGCCATGTCTAGGAGCTCCGCCGCCATCCTCTTCGTCCAGCTAGCCGAGCCCCGCGTACTCGTGTGGCCCGAGTCCACCGCACCGACTTCACCCGAGTCCACCGTCGCCGGAGATCCCCTTCAACGCCGTCGCCGCATCAGTCCGTCCCCGACCCCACCGGTTGCCTCCACGAGTGCCCTGTGAGCCTAGCTACCTCCCCTTCCCTTCTCTCTCGCCCCCGAGCTGTGTAGCAACCGCACAAAGATCACCCGCACGCACCGCCGCGGAGCTCGTCGCCGACGTGCTCCCGGCCATCCTCCGGCCACCTCTCGGTGTCCATCGCACTCACCACGTCGCGTAGGGTCTAACCATACACTCCCCGCACCTCACCGCACACCCTAGCCTCGAGTTCGCCTCCACCCGAACCTCGGCGGCCGCCTAGGTCGTCGCCGGCGCCGATTCCGGCCACCCCGACCCCAACTAACTCCACCAAGAGCTGCGGTTTGTCCCCAGCTCCACTTAGATGCCTTCCGGGACCCATCTGGTGGGCGGAACGGCCAAAATCACTTCCGCCGCCGCATCGGGCTCGCCGGCGGCTAAACGCCGATGCAGCCGACTTGACTTTGACCACGGGTGGGCCCTGGTTGACTCTGTTGAGTCAATGACAGGTGGGGCCCAGCCCTGTTAACTAATCCGGTTTAGTTCTAATTAATTTTTTTAACTAAATCTAATTATTATAATTATCTACTGACATGCGGGACCCAGTGGTCAGTTTGACCTGGACCAGTCTGTTGACTTGCTGAGGTCAGCATGACATCATGCTGACGCAGTAATCCTTTTCTGGAATTAAAATAAATCTAAAATGATTTATAAATTCCAGAAAATGCCCAAAACTTCTAAAAATCATATAAAATCAACCGTAACTCCAAATCAAACAATTTATATATGAAAATATATCAGAAAAATCTAATCTATCCATCTGTACCATCTTCATGCATGTTAGAACAACTTATAGCTGCTGTTTAGCACAAACCATTTAAATGGCATTTAAATATCCACATATGGAGTTTGAATTTGAATCTTGGATTCAAACCAACTTCATTTAATCTGGTTTTAGTTGCATTAGCACAAACCACATCATATTGCGATGTCACATTCATGCATCATATTGTGCATTGCATTGATTGTATTTCTCCTCTGTTGCCGGTATCTGTCCCCTCTCGATATACGTGTTTCGACGATGTGATCGATGACACCGATGAAGAGCTATATTATCTTCAGAAGTGCCAGGCAAGCAAAACCCCCTTGTTCATTCCGATACAATCCCACTCTCTCGCTCCTGCTCTCTTTTACTGCATTAGGACACCAACGATTCATTTGTTACTTGCTGCGGTAGCTGAACCCCTTTATCCTCTGCATGACCTGTCATTGCCACAGTAAATAGATGAGACCCACTAGCATGAGTAGGAGTTGTTTGAGCCCTGATGTGCCTACTCATTCATGCTTGTTTGTCATGCCTGCTACTGCTTAGAGTTGAGTCAGGTCTGATTCATCGGGGATGAATCGGAGGTGTGTAAACATGTCCTACTGTGTGTGAGCTAAGTGTGTGAACACGATTTGGTAAAGGTAGCGGTGAGAGGCCATGTAGGAGTACATGGTGGGTTGTCTCATTGCAGCCGTCCTCAGGAACTGAGTTCTGTGTTTGTGATCCATGACCAGTTACTACCACACATTGGGTTCCGGTAACTCGACCCCTCTCGACTTATTAATCAACATGATCTCTGTCCAGGAGTTGCAACTAGTTTCTGGTGTTTGTAGGTAGTGTTAGTAGTCTACCAAGTGGCACCCGGTACAGGTGGTCTTGGGACAGACTAGGCACAGTGGCCTGGTGTACCAAGTGGCACCCGGATGGTGGGCTTGGGAACCCTGCACACATCGTTTGGGGCCGTGAGCGACACCCCGGCCGGATCTCCTTGCGGATGGAACCCGAATAGGCGATAAACCTGGACGAGAGACTTGTGTGGTTAGTCAGGTCGTGGCCGACACCCTCGCTGGGCTTCTGCTTGAAAGTTGCCGAGTACATGTCGTGTAAACGGCGGTAAGTGGTGAGAGCGTGTGTGAAGAAGTACACCCCTGCAGGGTTAATATGATCTATTCGAATAGCCGTGTCCGCGGAAAAGGACTTCTGGGTTGCCTGTACAGTTCATAGACAAGTGAAAGTGGATACTCTAAAATGCGCAACATAAGCGTGAGTGCTATGGATGGCGTTCTCGTAGGGAGACGGGAGCGGATCCATAGTGGTGTATTGATATGGTGAATATGTGGACTCGTGTGCGCCACCTCAACAGAGTTACTTGCAGTCGTAGTTCAGGTTAGCCACCGAGTCAAAGCTAGCTTGCTGCAGTTAAACTCCACCACCCCCTTTGTTGATAATGATGCATATGTAGTTAGTTCTGATGTAAGTCTTGCTGGGTACATTTGTACTCACGTTGCTTAATTTATGTTTTTGCAGAGAGACTTCAGTCTCGCTAGTAGTACCGCGTGGACTTCGACGTTTAGCTTGTTACCTCAGCTACGATCTTGTGCCCTCGGCAGGATCTGGTAGATAGTCAGGCTTCTCAGCCTTTTTCATTTGTAGATGTCTGTACTCAGACATGTTAAGCTTCCGCTTGTGCTTGACTTGTGTGCTCTGAATGCTGGGTCATGAGACCCATGTTTGTAATATCTCGCTCCTCGGAGCCTATTGAATATAATGCTTGAGTTGTAGAGTCATGTTGTGATGCCATGTTGTATTTGCACATATCGAGCATATTGTGTGTATGTTATTGAAATGCTTGGTATGTGTGGGATCTGACTATCTAGTTGTTTATCCTTAGTAGACTCTCTTACCGGGAAATGTCTCCTTGTGTTTCCACCGAGCCATGGTAGCTTGCTACTACTCCGGAACACTTAGGCTGGCCGGCATGTGTCCTTCTTCGTTACTGTGTCTGTCCCTTCGGGGAAATGTCACGCGATGAATACCGGAGTCCTGTTAGCCCGCTACAGCCCGGTTCACCGGAGTCCTGCTAGCCCAGTGCTACAGCCTAGATTCACTCGCTGATGACCGACACGTTCGATGTTGGGTCATGGATGCCTGTCCCTGTAAGTTTGTGCCACTTTGGGTTTACGACTAGCCATGTCAGCCCGGGCTCCTTATCATATGGACGCTAGCGACACTATCATATACGTGTGCCAAAAGACGCAAACGGTCCCGGGCAAAGGGTAAGGCGACACCCGTGGGGATACCGTGCGTGAGGCCGCAAAGTGATATGAGGTGTTACATGCTAGATCGATGTGGCATTGAGTCGGGGTCCTGACAGCTTTGGTATCAGAGCTTGACTGCCTGTAGGATTACCAAGCCAAACTGGTCGAAGTTGAGTCTAGAAATTCTTTAGTTATATAAGGGAATTGATTGTGGGATGGAATGTAAGGCTCTTTTTACTCCTTATACCTTATGCCCTTCTGATCTGAGTCATCTTATCTTTCCTACGGGGTTAAGGAACTAGGATATCTCTTCTTTCTATCAGGATCACGTGTTACTAATCTGTAGACTTGTAAGATTGTTGGGTTTAAGCCTCAGTTCAGTTTCTATCTTCTGTATGTTAACTGTTGATCTCGAAATCTTGATATTGTGCTTCTGAGTGGCTATGCCACCATTTTTGTAGCATGTCTCAAACATTTTGAGCATTTACAGCCGTTATGCTGTCCGAGTCATCCCAGGTTTCTAAATAGTCTGAAGCATTTGCAAAAGCCCTTCCTCCCGTTCCGATGTCCTTTGGGCCAGATTAACCACACTAATTGGTTAGTTGAGGTACTCTGTTGCCTTAACATATATGTCGGAGCTATTATTATGACCTTAGATGTCTTAGGGGATCATCTAGTAGTCTAGCCATGTTTTGTGGTCCCAGTGTGATGACTCTGGCCATCATTCTCGAAAGCATCCCGTGATGCCACTTAGTAGTAGGTATTCTACTCCTGGGTTTCTGAACCCGAGATTTCCCTACTTACTTCATGTTGTTGGTGTTGCTCGTACCTTTAGGTTACTAGTAACCTTTAAATTAGTCCTCGAGGTCCGTGGTATTTCCTTCTTCCAAATACCATGAACCATTCTTGGCAGGAGTTCTTTTGAACCAAAAGATCACAACCAGAGTGCTCTTGATGAGTTCTCCATTCTATATTGTGAATCTGCCAGTTCTACCTCTCTGCATGGATTACCCGGAAGAAACTTGTTGAACTCGTATGACATTCTAATCCATGTGTCCACAACTCAGAAAATCGTATGTTCTTTTGAGTTGTCCCTCCGTAGTTGTATCCTGACCCCCGTCTATCAATTGATAGTCAAGAGTATGCGTGCATTTGTTCATCGATGCCTATTACTCTTGTGGTCCGTCAAGCCATTCTATTCTGGAATGACTAGGAGAAACAAACTCCAGTACCTCATCCTTTCTAGTATTTGGTCAAAGCAGTTGTATTCCGCAGATCAAAATGCCAACCCAGCTTTTGAATTCTGCTCCACCTTGGAGTATTACCATCTTATACCAAGAATATCATGGGAATTGCACACCATCCTATGAACTCTTGATACAGTGATACTCTCTCCATCATTATTCATTTCTCAGTTCCCGTGTTGTTGCAACCGGAATGTCGACAAGTGAATCGTGATGTGTGAAATCAGTACTCCTAGCAACTCCGTTGCTTGGTAGTTAAATGGACAACAACCTCATTCATAGCGTGTTGATTTTTGAATCATCATTCTAAGATTGATCATGCTACCTAGTCCTTATCTCTGGTGCACTCCTGATCAATGAGTTAGGATTGTCCAATCCCTTGCTTATTTCACCATATCATCTTGCCCTGAAAAGCAAGATTGTTCTCGAGCTTAGTGACATATCGGTGGTTCGTGATTTTCCGTATATCTTCTCGGAAGTATTACCAGGTTGTCACCTGACCGCCATGCTGAGCTCGTGATCAAGTTGGTTTCTTGTAAACCACCCCTTCTCCAAGAATCCGTGTTGGATACCCCTGAGCTAGTTGGTTAAGCTAAACGACAACTTGGAGAGTTGGAAGATAAAAGCTTACCTAACCTAGTTTGTTTCAAAGGGATATCCTGGTGTTGGTGTGTTAGTTGAAGAAAGATGATATCTTCATCGATTGGTCCCTGTGATCAGTTGTTGAACCTATTGTCTTATAAAAACTTTGATTTGAGTATGGGCTATCGTCAAATCAATTTAGAACCAACGATGTTCGTAATGTTGTCTTACTCGCGGTTATTCCTTGAGCATACACCATTACATCCTTTGGGTCTGACCAATGCTATGTCCTTGCTCACATAATTATGGAATTCCATTTATATGGTCATCTGGATGGATTGTTGTTGAGCCCATCAGCAGTATTTTGTCTTCTCCATGATTCATGTTGAACATCTAAGTTAGCATTGGAAACTTTTGTAAGCATTATCTTCGTGATCCATTCATGAAGCATATGTTTGGATCAAAGAAGTGACTTCCTCCAATTTATGTGCATTTGGAGCAAGTTGCCGCCGTGGATTCGATAAAGTCAATGTTGCTTCCTCTGGAATCATCCCAAGTCAGTCATGCATACGTGCGAAGTATTCTGTGGTCTGGAGACTTGCAACCTTCATTCCATATGTGTCCCGAGCACACCAAGCCACTGACTGATTTGTTCAAGGAGAAGAAGTTCCTTCATAAGAGCTAATCCGGACTTATGTAGGGACTTCGATATCCTTGATGATGGTTCCCAACCTGAACTCGGTAGTGTTTTATTATAAGACTACTGCGTGGTCATGCTTGTCTGGGACAGCGTGTTCACATGTGTGTAGCAGAACCAGCTCATGTCTTGGAGCTTGCTATCGTAGTTCATTTCCCAAGAATCTCGCAACGTCATCTCGTCGAATTGTGTTGCAAACTTTCATTTTTCTTCCTAGACTCGATGAGTCTGGAATATTCTGACACCAACCAGATCTGAATCTCAGGCAGATATGATGGCTGGAACATTTCCCAAGAACTATAATATTGGTCCCTCGATAACCAGTAAAGTGGATGTCGTGGCCAGCACCACCCAGCCGAAAGACCTATTATTGTAGTATCTTGATTGAAGAAGTTGGCCATCTCCCCATAAGGATTTCGTAGGATTTACTCTCTAGTTGTTCCTTATGGATTTTTGTGTTCCCGAAGACCGACCTTTTACTTGATGTTCTAGATATCAAATCATATCTATGAATGGGTTACACTAGCACATCAAGGAGAACATTAGAAGCGGAGTGCTAAATGTCTCTCGGTCGATCATCCAGATTTTGTTTCCTTGGCCTTGCTAAGGTGAAATCTGAGAAGGTGTTGTCTTCCTTTGTATCTGCATCATCCATTTTAATCCGGGCATGCCATCCTACCGAACCCCTCCAAACGATCGTTCGGGATTTGCCCTAGGCTGGTATAGAGGGTCTCAATGATCTCTATATCAAAGGTAATTCTTTTTGCCACTTAAGGGGATATTTCTACTAGTCACCTTTCCTAAGGTGCCCCGTTATGGGATCATAGCAACTATTTTCCTTGCTACTTTGAAACCCTCATCAAGTTGTTTCTTCCGCCCTTCCTGATGTGTGTTTGCCTCTCAGCTCAAGAGATGTTTCTATGTCTCATCCTATGAGTTGATCTTGTGATCATTAGGATGATCCATCCTTGTAGAGTGTCCCTGTCCTCCTGTTGGATGAAGTTCTCGAAAGCAAAGACGTCAAGATCTATATGAAGCAATGAATCAACATCTTTGAGAAGGACAGTTGGATCGTGAAGATCGTGTTAGCCTTGTGTCCCCTCTGTCTTCTTACCTCACGTCTTGAATCTCGGGTCGAGATTCTTGTTTAGTGGGGGAGAGTTTTCACGTCCCTAGCCTTGCTATGCACTTGGACTATCTTGGTTGCTGCATCATGTTTAAACTTCATTTAAACTTGAAATGGGGATGTCCAAAACCCTAGCACCAAATGGAATTCAAATAGGTTCAACCTAAAAATATTTTCAATGAACCTGAAATGCCCTTCATAAATGTTCATCATTTTTGTTTTGGTTCAGAGCCTCTGTCAAAAGTGGTGCACAATTTTCTAGGTCATCTTAAGGTCTTTGAATTAAATCATAAGTATTTGAGTTTGGGCATTTAAAATTATATAAAATATTTCAAATGCCCAGATATTCCCAAACTAGAATGTTTCATGTTGGAAATATTCCAACTATGGACCAGGAGCAGTTTGGTGAATTTTGGAACTGTTTAAGTATTTTTTAAAAACTCCACAAAGTTGCAGAAAAATAGAAAAAGAAAAACAAGAAGAAAACCTTACCTCGCGCCTACTAACCGGCCCACCTGCCGGCTCAGCCCAGCTGCCGCGCCAGTGAGCTGCTTGGCTCGGCCAGGCAGGCAGGCAGGTGCTCGGCGGCGAGCACCGCATGGGTGCCACGCACCTGGTCGCCGCCTCGCCGCTCCCCTCACCGAGCCGCGACGTGGATCGCTCCCCCTCTCTCCCACGAACCCCTCGTACATCTCCTCTCCTCCCCAGCTCCTCCCCCTCACGCTCCCCAGCCATGGCCGACGCCGCTGCCGCCGCCCCATCGCCGTAGCCGCACTCCTCGCCGTCCGTGCTCCGTCTCGCCGTGTCTAGGAGCTCCGCCGCCATCCTCTTCGTCCAGCTAGCCGAGCCCCGCGTGCTCGTGTGGCCCAAGTCCACCGCACCGACTTCGCCCGAGTCCGCCGTCGCCGGAGATCCCCTTCAACGCCGTCGCCGCATCAGTCCATCCCCGACCCCACCGGTTGCCTCCACGAGTGCCCTGTGAGCCTAGCTACCTCCCCTTCCCTTCCTCTCTCGCCCCCGACCTGTGTAGCAACCACACGAAGATCACCCGCATGCACCACCGCGGAGCTCGTCGCCAACGTGCTCCCGGACATCCTCCGGCCACCTCTCGGTGTCCATCGCACTCACCACGTCGCGTAGGGTCTAACCATACACTCCCCGCACCTCACCGAACACCCTAGCCTCGAGTTCGCCTCGACCCAAACCCCGGCGGCCACCTAGGTCGTCGCCGGCGCCGATTCCGGCCACCCCGACCCCAACTAACTCCACCAAGAGCTGCGGTTTGTCCCCAGCTCCACTTAGATGCCTTCCGCGACCCATTTGGTGGCCGGAACGGCCAAAATCACTTCCGCCGCCGCGTCGGGCTCGCCGGCGGCTAAACGCCGGTGCAGCCGACTTGAGTTTGACCACGGGTGGTCCCTGGTTGACTCTGTTGAGTCAATGACAGGTGGGGCCCAGCCCTGTTAACTAATCCGGTTTAGTTCTAATTAATTTTTTAACTAAATCTAATTATTATTATTATCTACTGACATGCGGGACCCAGTGGTCAGTTTGACCTGGACCAGTCTGTTGACTTGCTGAGGTCAGCATGACATCATGCTGACGCAGTAATCCTTTTCTGGAATTAAAATAAATCTAAAATGATTTATAAATTCCAGAAAATGCCCAAAACTTCTAAAAATCATATAAAATCAACCGTAACTCCAAATCAAACAATTTATATATGAAAAATTATCAGAAAAATCTAATCTATCCATCTGTACCATTTTCATGCATGTAGAACAACTTATAGCTGTTGTTTAGCACAAACCATTTAAATGGCATTTAAATATCCACATATGGAGTTTGAATTTGAATCTTGGATTCAAACCAACTTCATTTAATCTGGTTTTAGTTGCATTAGCACAAACCACATCATATTGCCATGTCACATTCATGCATCATATTGTGCATTGCATTGATTGTATTTCTCCTCTGTTGCCGGTATCTGTCCCCTCTCGATAGATGTGTTTCGACGATGTGATCGATGACACCGATGAAGAGCTATATTATCTTCAGAAGTGCCAAGCAAGCAAAACCCCCTTGTTCATTCCGATACAATCCCACTCTCTCGCTCCTGCTCTCTTTTACTGCATTAGGACAACAACGATTCATTTGTTACTTGTTGCAGTAGCTGAACCCCTTTATCCTCTACATGACCTGTCATTGCCACAGTAAATAGATGAAACCCACTAGCATGAGTAGGAGTTTTTTGAGCCCTAATGTGCCTACTCATTCATGCTTGTTTGTCATGCCTGCTACTGCTTAGAGTTGAGTCAGGTCTGATTCATCGGGGATGAATCGGAGGTGTGTAAACATGTCCTACTGTGTGTGAGCTAAGTGTGTGAACACGATTTGGTAAAGGTAGCGGTGAGAGGCCATGTAGGAGTACATGGTGGGTTGTCTCATTGCAGCCGTCCTCAGGAACTGAGTTCTGTGTTTGTGATCCATGACCAGTTACTACCACACATTGGGTTTCGGTAACTCGACCCCTCTCGACTTATTAATCAACATGATCTCTGTCCAGGAGTTGCAACTAGTTTCTGGTGTTTGTAGGTAGTGTTAGTAGTCTACCAAGTGGCACCCGGTACAGGTGGGCTTGGGACAGACTAGGCACAGTGGCCTGGTGTACCAACTGGCACCCGGATGGTGGGCTTGGGAACCCTGCACACATCGTTTGGGGCCGTGAGCGACACCCCGGCCAGATCTCCTTGCGGATGGAACCCGAATAGGCGATAAACCTGGACGAGAGACTTGTGTGGTTAGTTAGGTCGTGGCCGACACCCTCGCTGGGCTTCCGCTTGAAGGTTGCCGAGTACATGTCGTGTAAACGGCGGTAAGTGGTGAGAGCATGTGTGAAGAAGTACACCCCTGCAGGGTTAATATGATCTATTCGAATAGCCGTGTCCGCGGAAAAGGACTTCTGGGTTGCCTGTATAGTTCATAGACAAGTGAAAGTGGATACTCTAAAATGCGCAAGATAAGCGTGAGTGCTATGGATGGCGTTCTCGTAGGGAGACGGGAGCGGATCCATAGTGGTTTATTGATATGGTGAATATGTGGACTCGTGTGCGCCACCTCAACAGAGTTACTTGCAGTCGTAGTTCAGGTTAGCCACCGAGTCAAAGCTGGCTTGCTGCAGTTAAACTCCACCACCCCCTTTGTTGATAATGATGCATATGTAGTTAGTTCTGATGTAAGTCTTGCTGGGTACATTTGTACTCACATTGCTTAATTTATGTTTTTGCAGAGAGACTTCAGTCTCGCTAGTAGTACTGCGTGGACTTCGACGTTTAGCTTGTTACCTCAGCTACGATCTTGTGCCCTCGGCAGGATCTTGTAGATAGTCAGGCTTCTCAGCCTTTTTCATTTGTAGATGTCTGTACTCAGACATGTTAAGCTTCCGCTTGTGCTTGACTTGTGTGCTCTGAATGCTGGGTCATGAGACCCATGTTTGTAATATCTCCATTCTCGGAGCCTATTGAATATAATGCTTGAGTTGTAGAGTCATGTTGTGATGCCATGTTGTATTTGCACATATTGAGCATATTGTGTGTATGTTATTGAAATGCTTGGTATGTGTGGGATCTGACTATCTAGTTGTTTATCCTTAGTAGACTCTCTTACCGGGAAATGTCTCCTTGTGTTTCCACCAAGCCATGGTAGCTTGCTACTGCTCCGGAACACTTAGGCTGGCCGACATGTGTCCTTCTTCGTTCCTGTGTCTGTCCCTTCGGGGAAATGTCACGCGATGAATACCGGAGTCCTGTTAGCCCGCTACAGCCCGGTTCACCGGAGTCCTGCTAGCCCAGTGCTACAGCCTGGATTCACTCGCTGATGACCAACACGTTCGATGTTGGGTCATGGATGCCTGTCCCTGTAAGTTTGTGCCATTTTGGGGTTACGACTAGCCATGTCAGCCCGGGATCCTTATCATATGGATGCTAGCGACACTATCATATATGTGTGCCAAAAGATGCAAACGGTCCCGGGCAAAGGGTAAGGCGACACCCGTGGGGATACCGTGCGTGAGGCCGCAAAGTGATATGAGGTGTTACATGCTAGATCGATGTGGCATTGAGTTGGGGTCCTGACACTTTCCTTCGCTGACAGGTGGGACCCACACCTGGCGGTCCCACATGTCAATGATAGAATGGTAGGGTTGTTCGCGTCAGGGGATCCTCATCCCCCGACATGTGCCTCATCCCTCTCGGCCCCACCGCTCCTCCGCCTTTGTGTGCATGACATGAGGGCCAGCTGAACTGCGGCGACCATCAACTTTCTACCACAAACACACCGGATTGGACGTGGTTTGCCGTCTCCGCTGTTGTGCTCTGATCCGTACTCCCGCACCATAGAATTTTCATGCAGCGGTTGTGATACATTTCGTCTCGGGCATCAATCCTTAGCTGGCGTACTTCTGTACTATAGGTAGTACCCGCTGGTGTGGCCATCTACGCCTCGTAACACCCTGACGCCCAGCTGTGGCACCCTCACCACGACCGCGCCACCACCGGCCGGTTCATCTCAAATGAGTGAGTCGCGAACCACGCCACCACCATGAAAATGACATGTGGGCCAGCCGCATTTAAGGTCCGCATGTCATTGACTTATAGGCCGGGCACTAAGCCACTGAAGTTCGGTCCTGTCGGCCCCGAGAGGGAAATGTAACTCCTATGGCAGGCCTTGTGGTGCTCCCGCAGTACGAGCTCGTGCCAAAACCATAATTTGTTTCTTACTACTACCAACTAGTACTAGTAAGGTACACGTGCATTGCACGCATGAGATTCTGGTGGTTTGTGCATTATGCTTCTACATGTGGAGTTTTCTAGATTCTACATGTGGCAAAATCTGGTGGAATGTGGATCATATCCAACGGCAAGTAGTGCTCGTATTTGCCATCTTTGTACCATCCGATTGGCTTCATCCAACGACCAAATTTCAAAGTTGTTCACACACTATATAGGGGTATAGATATATAGATGTTTGGTTTGCATCCTAAGGTTGCCACGCCTAAGATTAGGCGTGCCACAATATCTTAGGCATGTGTTTGGTTCATTGCTACACTTGTGGCTTGCCACATTTTTCTAGCTACATGGTCCACATGTCATAGACTCAACTTCTTGCCAAATCTTGCCACACTTATGGTGCCCATTTTGTTAGCCACATTTTTTGCAGCAAACACAAGGGTTGTTTGGTTTTAGGCCTAGCAATGCCACACTTTATCATACAATGTTGCCAAACTTGCCTAAGGTTAGGCGCTGTTTGGTTAGTAGGGTTGTTTGAATTCTGACTATCTTTGCCATATATCGCCACATGATTTTTGCCACACTTGCCACACTTGCCTTAGTTGAGTTACTTTGTTAGCCGCACTTTGGCTTGCCTAAGGGAATCTTGCCACATAGTTATTAGGGACTATTTGGTTTGTGACTAACTTTGCCAAAGATTTCCACACCTAAAGTTAGGCAAGTTTGACCAACTTAGGTGAGTGTTTGGTTCAAGCCACATCTTAGGCAAGCCCCACTTGGGCCCCACATGGCATACACATAAAAATGTGGCAAAATTCCCTTAGGCTTGCCAACTTGTGGCTCTCATTTTGATGAACTAACCTTAGGCAAGCTTGGCAAAAATGTGTGGCAAAGTTTGGCAATGCTAGGCCTAGAACCAAACAGCCCCTTTGTGTCTATGACATGTGGGGCTCACCGCTCATAAAAAAATCTTTGCCTTAGGTGTGGCTAGAACCAAACACCTACCTAACTTGGTCAAACTTGCCTAAGGTTAGGTGTAGCAAAGTGTGGCAAGGTGTGGCTAGGAATCAAACAACCACTAAGATTGCCAAAGATTGCCACACGTAAGGTTAGGCGAGTTTGACTAACTTAGGTGAGTGTTTGGTTCAAGCCACACCTTAGGCAAGCCACACTAAGGCCCCACGTGAAATACACACAAAAAATGTGGCAAGATTCCCTTAGGCTTGCCAACTTGTGACTCTCATTTTGAAGAACTGTAACACCCCTAAAATTTAACCAGGTTTTAATTATTAAAATTTTGCCAAGAGTTTAAAATTTTTGCCTGCAGGAATATTTCTGTTGATTTCAGAGCCTTTCTTTTTAATATTGAGGAGTTTTCCCCAAGTGGAACTTTCCAATATGTGTTGGGCTTCTAAACTCTCTCTATATAACATTCCTTGATCAGTAGATTTATTTAATCAATTATTTCACCCTGAGCTTTATTCATTAAAATGACTTTCTTTAAGTTTTGGAGCTCTTTTTGAACTACAACCATTTGATAAATTTAACTAAAATTCTAACCAAAATTTGGAGATGTCATGTGATGTCTCTAAACCACTTTTATGCAATAATATATTTCATTAATTGTATATTTTGAGTTCTACACCTATTTTTCAAATCTGGTCCAGTGGGCATTTTTGCACTATAGCTTAATTAAATATTTCCTTGGAGCCTCCACCAAAATTATGGGGTGTCAGTGGTAGCATTCCATCCATCTTTATGCAAAAACCTAGTGATGTTCTTTGGAAAAATTGAGTGAATCAACCTCTTTTTCATTCTGGACTAGCCTTATGTTTTCTACTGCAACCCTTTTCATTCTTGCTCTAGTGACCTTATGCTTTCTCCTGCTTGTAGTCAACCCTAAAAAACTCCTAAGTCCAGGAGCATGCACTCTTTGGGACATTTTTGGTCCATGTAATGGTGCCATTTACTCCCTGCCCAGAATTGAAGTTTTGCAAAACTTGCACTAGCAAGTTTCTTCTTTTGGCAAACTAACCTCACCACCCTCTCTTTCATCTAAAGAGACCCCACTCTGGGAGATTTGGCCACTCCAAGAACTGCCTAGGAGCCTTTGGCATTTTGTCAAACACCTTGAGAGCATGGACAGATTTGGCATGAGTTTTTGTTTACATTATGAACTTGACCCCCTGACCAGACCAGCATGTCCCATGGATTTGCCCTAGCCTATAACCCCACCCTGTTAACCCTCTTGTGGTTTAGAGCCCCCTAACATGCCTTAGCATTCTGTCGAGCATGTTCCGTGCTTGCTCTGGGCACACCCAGAGCGCGAGCGGAGCACGCGTTTTGCATGTGCCAAGACCGAGCCACCGCGTCTCGCCCCGCACTCACTCTGGTTCGTGGCTGACCGCAGCCAGCACGCCATGTCCCCTTCTGCTCCCCACGAGCACCACAGCCCTTGCCATGTCTCCGGCAGGCCAGCAGCTAGCCGCCACTGTCGCCCGACAGCCCCTGCAATGGCCAGCGCCGCCCGAGCCACGCCCGCTCGCCAGCTCGCCCTGGGAGCAGTACCCACTCGTCAGCTAGCTCCTGTCGCCATCCCCAGCCTCGCCACGATGCCTGCAAGCTACAAAACACCGGTCGCCGACGAGCTCATGCACTGCCGCCGCGAACCGACATGGGAGCGCTATAAAAGGAAGCCCCTCGAGCCTTCCGAGCACGCAAGCAGCCTCAAAATCACCCCCCTCGTTTCCCCATGGCAGCCAATCGACCCGGGGAGGTTTTCTTCCCCGCCTCCGGCAACCACAGCCACCGCCGCCTCCCGGCTCCGTTCGGCGCAACCAAGGCCTCCCCCTATCCACTCTCTTCACCAGGAACCCCCTCTCCCTGTCACACCCTAGCTAGTCATGCATTAGAGTGTTGCATCATGTTTACTCTTTCATCAGAAACTTGAAATGGGGATCTGTGAAACCCTCAGAATCATTTTGAAAATGATCCAAATAAAAATTTCTCCAAAAGGGTCCAAGAAAATGCTCATGTTGCTCTCTGAAAATATTGGACAGAGATAAAAATCAAACCAATATTTTTAGTGGCTCATGGACATTTATTTTGGGCATTTGGAATTAAGGCATAAATATTTGCATTGGAAATATATTTCTATATATATGAAATATGGTCCAAATATTATGCCATTTCTAAAGGAGCTCTGGAATAATATATCTAGCCCCTGCAAAAATTGGCATAAGTTAAATAAATGATTTAATATATTATTTAAATCAAAACAAATGTCAGAAATTAGAAAACAGAAAAAGAAATAAAAGGGAGAAGCTTACCTGGGCTCCTCCCTGTGCAGCCCATCCAGCTGGCCGGCCCAGCCAGCAGGCGGCCCAGCCCGCCTCCCTCCTCTGTCGTCTTCGTCCCGACAGAGGGAGGGGAGTGTGGCCGGCGCGCGCGCCCGCCACCGCGCCACGCCACCTCTCTCCCTGCTTGCCTGCCCTCCCCTCCTCGCTCGTTGCCCTGGACGACGCCACGCCTCCCCCCTGCTCTCTCTCACTCTCCCCCGGCTCTCCCTTCCTCTCCCTCGCTCTCTCTCTCTCACACGGCCGAACACCACCGTCGCCGCCGTTCGCCATAGCAGCCATCTCCGGCCACCCCTCACTCCCCCGACTAGCTCAGGAGCTCCGCCTCGACCTCCTCTTCCTCCCCACCGCTCCACGGGTCTCCGGAAGCTCTGCATCGCCGTCACGCCGCCGTTCCCCTCTTCGGGCTCCGACCACCGTCGCCGACGAATTCGCCGTCTCCAGCGTGTCCCCGAGCCCGCTTCGACGCCCACTGCAACCGCGGTGAGCCCCCGAGTCGTTTCCCCCTTCTTCCCGGGTCTCTTTCGACCTCTAGGCCTTAGCCCCACCTTGGCCGAGAGCTCCACGCCGCCGGCGATGTCGCCGTCGTGGCCACGGTCACCGTAGCGCCCAACCGAGCACACTATCGTGCTCCACGCCTCACTAGGAGCACGCAGCACGCACCAACGCCTCCCCAAACACCCTGCAACGCCGACTCCGACCGCACCCGAACTCCGGCCGCCGCTCACGAGCTCGCCGTCGACGACTCCGGCCACCTCAGGCCCGGCCACCACCACCGTTCGACGCGCGGGAGCAAGGGCTCTCCAACGAGCCCAAGCACAGCCTCGCCCGTGCCCTGTAGCACGATCCCGCATCGCGCCGCCGTCTCGGGCCTCGCCGGCGTCACGTCGCCGGTGGGTTTGACCCACTTTGACCACGGCAGGACCCCCCCTGAGTCCCTGACAGGTGGGCCCAGCCCTGTAGCTAATTAGGATTAGCACTAACCACTGTTAGTTAACCCCCTGACACTGACCAGTGGGCCCTAGCGCCCCTAATTAGTAATTAGGATTAATTTAACTCTGTTTAACCCCCTGTCACTGACGTGTGGGCCCCACACGTCAGGTTTGACCTCAGCCAGCCGCAGTTGACCACTGACGTCATGCTGACGTCATGCTGGCGCAATAATCATATTTCTTGATTTAAATTAAATCAGGAAATTCCAGAATATTATTTAAACTTCAAAAATTCATAACTTTTATTCTGTAACTCCAAATTGGACAAATTATATATGAAAAATGATCAGAAAAATCCAATCTATCCATCTGTACTATTTTCATGCATGATCAAACAAGTTAAATTGATGTTTTAAGCAGAACAAGGAAAAGCACTTTAAAAGGCCATGTTTGAGTTTGAAATTTGAATCTTTGATTCAAATTTGTTCAAACCCTTCTGGCTTTAGTTGCATTAGCCCAACACACTCATATTGCCATGTTTCATGCATGCATCATATTGTTGCACATTGTTTGGTGATGGTTGTGTATCGGTGTACTTTGCGACAGGTTCTGCCTCCGAGGAGTACCGTGATTACCCTAACGAAGAACCGTATCAGTGCATCGAACCATCAGGCAAGCAACCAACCATTTGATCATATCGATACAATCCCATGTTCTCGCTCCTGCTCTCTTTTACTGCATTAAGACAACGCGTTTCAAACTGCTGTGTGCTACGGTAGTTGAACCCATTTCCTCTGCATGACCTGTCATTGCCACAGTAACTAGATGAAACCCACTAGCATGTGTAGGAGTTGTTTGAGCCATATGTATGTGTTGTTCCTACCTTGCTATGCCTGCTATGCTTAGAGTCGTGTCAGGTCTGGTTCATCTGGGTGATGGGCTAGAGTGAAATGTTTATGTCGGTAATGAGAGTGGTGTGGTGAACACGATTTGGTAAAGGTATCGATGAGAGGCCATGTAGGAGTACATGGTGGGTTGTTTCATTGAAGCCGACCTTAAGCACTGAGATCTGTATGTGTGATTTAAGAATCAGCTACTACCATGCATTGGGCCCGAAACCAATGGACCCTCTCGGCTTCTTATTCACCCTAGTTCTCCGTCCAGGAGTTGCAAGTAGTTTCTGGTGTTTGTAGCCTACTGGAGGCCGTGGACAGCGCTGACCGTAGGGGTGGGCTGTGATGCGGTAGGTACGTGGCACGGTGTACCGAATACCCGTTAGGTATCTCGGGAACCCTGTTCACATCGTTCGGGGCCGTATGGGAAACCTCGGCCGGACTCCCTGCGGATGGAACCTGGATAGGCGATAAACCTGGACTGGAGGCTTAGGTGATTAGGTAGGTCGTGGCCGACACCCACGTTGGGCTTCCGCTTGAAGGTTGCCGAGTACATGTCGTGTAAACGACGGTAAGTGGTGAGAGCGTGTATGAAGAAGTACACCCCTGCAGGGTTAACATGATCTATTCGAATAGCCGCGTCCGCGGTAAAGGACTACTTGGTTGCCTATACAGTTCATAGACAAGTAAATGGAAACTGTTAAAAGCCTCAAGATAAGTGTGAGTGCCGAGGATGGCTCTTCCGTAGGAAGACGGAGGTGGATCCTCGGTAGTGTATTGAAGTGGTGAGTAGTGGACTCGTGTGCGCAAAACCATTTCAAGTTGGAGTATCGTAGGATAGTCTAGCCAAGAGTCAAAGCTGGCTTGCTGCAATAACTCCACCAACCCTTCTTGATAATATGCATGTATGTAGGATCTGATGTAAGTCTTGCTGAGTACCTTTGTACTCATGTTGCTATAATCTACATTTTACAGAAGACGCTGCAACCCCTTCTGATGGGTTCTATGTAGACGTTGACATCAACGAGTAGGCTAAAGACCCAGGTGGTGACCCTGAGCTTGTGAAGGACCACGTAGTATAGTTAGGCTTTCCAAGCCTCTTTTATTTTACTAGTTGTCTGTACTCAGACAAGTTACTTCCGCTGCTGGTTTGTATGACTGTATGACTTGTATGTTGGGTCGTGAGACCCGTACCTTTGTGTATGTTATGTATGGCTCCCTGAGCCTTAAATAAAGTACTTGAGTCATAGAGTCATGTTGTGATGCTTCGTTGTATTTGCACATATCGAGCATATTGTGTGTATGATTGAAATGCTTGGTATGTGTGGGATCTGACCATCTAGTTGTTTATCTTTAGTAGCCTCTCTTACCGGGAAATGTCTCCTAGTGTTACCGCTGAGCCATGGTAGCTTGCTACTGCTCTGGAACACTTAGGCTGGCCGGCATGTGTCCTTCTTCGTTCCTGTGTCTGTCCCTTCGGGGAAATGTCACGCTTTGAGTACCGGAGTCCTGTTAGCCCGCTACAGCCCGGTTTACCGGAGTCCTGCTAGCCCAGTGCTACAGCCCGGACCCACTTGCTGATGACCGACACGTTCGAAGCTGGGTCATGGATGCCTGTCCCTGTAAGTCTGTGCCACTTTGGGTTTACGACTAGTCATGTCAGCCCGGGCTCCTTATCATATGGATGCTAGCGACACTATCATATACGTGAGCCAAAAGGCGCAAACGGTTCCGGGCAAAGGTAAGGCGACACCCGTGGGGATACCGTGCGTGAGGCCGCAAAGTGATATGAGGTGTTACCGGCTAGATCGATGTGACATTGAGTCGGGGTCCTGACAGCGTTGGCATCAGAGCTGGACTGCCTGTAGGTTCTCCAAGCCAAACTGGTCGATGTTGAGTCTAGAAATTCTTTAGTTATATGTAGGGGAATTGTTTGTGGGTTGGAACGTAAGGCTCTTTTTACTCCTTTATCTTATGACATTCTGATCTGAGTCAGTCCATTCTTCCACCGGGGGTTAAGGGATTAGGATCTGTTCTCTCTATTAGGATCACGTGTTACTAATCAGTAGTACCTTATAAGTTTGATGGATTCAAGCCTAGTTCAGTTTTACTACCACATTATGTTGTTAGAATGGATTCAGAACTTTGATATGATGATGTTGAGTGTGTATGAAATCCTTTGTCAAATGTCTCAAAATCCTTCTTGAGCATTTACAGCTGTTATGCTGCCAAAATTTCGCTAGAAATTCTAATGCCTTTGCATTATGATTGTGCTTTCAGATGGCCACTCGCGACCTCAATCAAGTGGTTCGCCTGACTCGATGCCTAGATGTACCCGGCCATACTGCCAAGTTGGTCAGGGTAATGACTGAGGCTGGATACCGCTGGTATCCTGAGTACACGGTCGAAGAGCAATTCCGAGATTTTAATCAAAGCCAGTATCTCTGCACTGTCAGGATATTTCCATCTTATCCTGGATCCACCGAGCCTCTTCACTGCTCCTATGGACTCGGGGTTACTATTGAGATGGCTGTGCAGGACGCCGCCTACTCTATGATGACCATTATGCGAGTCAGATCTGGTATATTTCGGGACTCTGATTTCCGGTATATGCCAGGATCACTTCCGGGAGCACAAGGGTATCTCCAGGCTATCTATGCTGACCCCACTCAGGAGGATTCACGGACTCGCACCACTGCTGAGATGCTCGAGGATAAGGACCGTGAAAATCGGGCCTTGAGGTTAGAGCTCTTCAATACCCGTGCTGACCACTGGGCCACTTTGACTCGGTTCGCACCGGCGGTGCAAGCTGGATATTCAGATATGCGCGATCTCTATCCTGTGAGATCTGCTCTGCCAGACGTGATGGTTTGGCGTGATGTAGGAGGCATCACCCCACCTCGCGGTCCCCGCAGGCCACCGTCTGTTGGTCCAAGGCCTCATCCTAGCCCCTATGGTCCACAAGCTCCGCGAGATCGTCTGTTTCCGGATGATCATGTTGAGCTTCCAGGCTATGGAGGTGACTTCTACGAGGACTACTACGGATCGGTCTGAGTTAGCAGTAGTATCACTAGTTCGCACTAGCTGTGTCGTCTATCGTCCCGCGTGACTCGTGGGATATGACCTAGTTGTACTCTTTCCGGAGGTGTAGAAAAATAATGTATAGGAGCTTGGGATGCCTTCGATGAGATGTAATCCTCTTTCACCGAAATAGTACTTGTTTGGTCTTGTACTAAACCCTGTATGGTGTGTATGACGATGGAATAAAGCAGCAGTTTCTGTATCTACCATGTCATACGGATGATCATCTTGCATTTCGAGTTATTCCTTACATTTTTACCCTATGTCGGAATTTTATCATCCTGACTAAATCATTGTCTTGTTTTCCTAGGATGGTCAACACGCGCGCTAACCCTGCTTCTCAAGAGCAGGCCGAAGGCAGTGAAGCCAGGGATGTAAATCTGCCTCATCCTCCTTCACTAGCCGAGGTTATGATGGAAGCTGAGAGAAACAAGCGGGAGACCAACCGTTTGTTGGAGCGTATTGAACAGAACACAGCACACCATCAGAGGACTAACGTGGTGTCACTCAGTGATTTATCAAATTGCATCCACCCACGTTCCACCACTCCGTCGAGCCTCTCGACGCTGATGACTGGCTTCGCAGTATCTCTCACAAACTGCGTTCCGCGCTGGTAGCGGAGGCTGACAAGGTCACCTTTGCTGCATATCATCTTGAAGGCCCTGCCAGTCTGTGGTGGGAGAATTATGGAGCTATGCGCCCAGCGGGCCATGTCACTACTTGGGCTGAGTTCAGTGAGGCTTTCCGTGAACATCACATTCCGGAGGGTCTCATGGACCGTAAACGTGAAGAATTTTGCAGTTTCACCCAAGGCCGACTTTCTGTGGATGCTTACAGCAGGGAGTTTGGTAATCTCGCACGATATGCAACTGAGGAAGTGTCTACTGATGCCAAGAAGCAAGCAAGGTTCCGTAAGGGCCTTAGTCCTGAGCTTCGCCGCGACCTCCGTCTGCATGAGTGCACATCTTTTCAGAAACTTGTCAACAAAGCCATCAGTGCTGAAACTGGTCAGACTGACTATGACGCAACACGCAAGCATGGCCGTGACATGGGTTCCTCATCCGGTGCTGGTCCTCAGAAGCGCCGCGTGTGGGTACCCAACACCGCCCTGCCACCCAGGTTCACACCGAGGCCATCCTTCCAGGCGCCTCGCCCCGTTCAACAGTCTGCTCCAGCCAAGCCCTATGGGGGTCCAACTAACAATGCTCCTCCACGTACCAGTTCCGTGACTTGTTTCAAGTGTGGGGAATCTGGTCACTATATGCGTGAGTGCCCCCAGACCAACCCCAACCAGTCTGCTAAAGCTGTTGGCCGTGGCAAGCCGACAGGAAAAATATTCCACGCCAAGCCGGTCACCGCTTCACGTGGCCATGTCAACTGTATCTCTGCCGAAGAAGCTCAAGAGGATCCCAACGTCGTTCTCGGTACGCTTCTTGTCAATTGCCACCCGGCATCTGTTCTTTTCGATACAGGAGCCTCTCATTCTTTTATATCTGAAAATTATGCTCGTTTGCATAACGTCGCATTCGGTGATATGCCAACCTCTATGGTAATTCAAACTCCGGGATCCAAATGGCAAACTTCTAGAGTAAGCCATGGAAATGAAATCCAAGTCGACAGACTTGTTTTCCTTGCCTCTTTAATAGCCCTTAAATCTTCAGATATTAATATCATTTTGGGTATGGACTGGATGTCAGCTCATCAAGCCAAAATTGATTGCTTCTCTAGGACTGTTCAGCTCACCCATCCTTCGGGGAAGATAGTCAATGTCTTGACCCGAATAGCCAAGCGACAATTATATTCTCTTAACGCCAGCCCTTTGCCAGACCTTGAGGACGTTCCGGTAGTCCGTGACTTCCCGGATGTCTTTCCAGAGGAATTGCCAGGTGTTCCACCTGACAGGGATGTTGAGTTCGTAATAGACCTCATTCCAGGAACCGTTCCGATTGCTAGAAGACCTTATAAGATGGCACCCCTAGAACTAGCCGAGCTTAAGAAACAACTCGATGAGTCCTTGAAAAAGGGTTTCATCCGACCTAGCTCGTCTCCGTGGGCTTGCCCCGTCCTATTCGTCAAGAAGAAGGATGGTACGGACCGGATGGTTGTAGATTACCGACCTGTCAATTTGGTCACAATCAAGAACAAATATCCGCTTCCCAGGATCAACGACCTGTACGATCAGCTCGCTGGATCCTCAGTCTTCTCCAAGATGGATTTGAGGTTGGGCTACCATCAAATCAAAATCAGAAACGGGGACATTCCTAAAACGGCCTTTGTTACTCGTTATGGGCAATACGAGTACACCGTCATGTCCTTCGGTTTAACCAACGCTCCAGCCACCTTTTCTCGGTTAATGAACTCAATCTTCATGGAGTATTTGGATAAATTCGTCGTGGTTTACCTCGATGATATACTCATCTACTCCAAGAACGAGGAAGAACATGCCGAACATCTAAGGCTAGTGTTGCAGAAACTTCGAGAGCATCGCCTTTATGCCAAATTTTCTAAATGTGAATTCTGGTTGTCAGAAGTGACCTATCTGGGTCATGTAATATCTGGTAAAGGTATTGCTGTTAACCCTGAGCGAGTTCAAGCCGTCCTTAATTGGACTCCACCTGAATCGGTCAAGCAAGTTCGGAGTTTTCTAGGCTTAGCGAGCTATTGCCGTCGCTTTGTCGAAAACTTCTCCAAAGTTGCTAAACCTCTAACCGAACTCCTCAAGAAAGATAAGAAGTTCGAATGGACTCCACAATGTGAGCACAGCTTTCAGGAACTGAAAAGACGCCTGACCTCTGCTCCCGTACTGGTACCGCCAGACTTCTCCAAGGACTTTGTTATCTACTGCGACGCCTCGCGACAAGGACTAGGTTGCATTCTCATGCAAGATCGACACGTAATTGCCTACGCTTCACGGCAATTGCACCCACATGAGGAGAATTATCCTACTCATGATCTAGAGCTTGCAGCCGTAGTCTATGCACTTAAGACCTGGCGACATTACCTCCTCGGTAATCGTTGCGAAATATTCACTGATCACCAAAGTCTGAAGTACATTTTCACCCAACCGGATCTAAATCTCAGGCAAAGACGTTGGGTTGAATTGATCACAGACTTCGACTTAGGAATAACCTACACCCCAGGGAAAGCCAACGTCATGGCTGATGCGCTAAGTCGTAAATCTTATTGTAACAACCTGATGTTACAACAAAGTCAACCGCTTCTCCATGAGGAATTTCGGAAGCTTAACCTTCACATTGTTCCTCAAGGTTTTCTTTCCACCTTGGTGGCAAAACCTACCCTTACGGATCAGATTATCAAAGCACAGAAGGTAGATCCGGGAATCTCCCGCATCAAGAGAAACATTCAGAAAGGAATTGCGAATTGCTTCTCCATTAATGATCAAGGGGTCGTATACTTCGGGAATCGACTAGTGGTTCCCAAAGTGCGAAACCTGAGGCGTTTGATCCTTAAGGAAGCTCATGAATCTCCTCTCTCCATTCATCCCGGTAGTACTAAGATGTATCAGGACCTACGCCAGAGGTTCTGGTGGACTAGGATGAAGAGAGAAATTGCTCAGTATATTGCAAATTGCGACGTCTGTCGTCGTGTAAAAGCAGAGCACCAACGGCCTGCTGGCACCCTTCAACCCTTAGCTATTCCTGAATGGAAATGGGATAAAATTGGTATGGATTTCATTACCGGTTTTCCCAGGACCAAGAGAGGGAATAATGCTATCTTTGTCGTTGTCGATCGTCTTTCCAAAGTAGCCCATTTCCTACCTGTTCGAGAGAGTATAACCGCTAGTCAGCTGGCAGACTTATACATCTCCCGAATAGTGTCCCTCCATGGTGTTCCTTTGGAAATTAACTCGGATCGAGGAAGTCTTTTCACCTCTCGATTTTGGGAAAGTTTCCAAAATGCTATGGGAACTCGTCTCTCCTTTAGCACCGCTTTCCACCCTCAGTCGAGTGGTCAAGTGGAACGCGTCAACCAGATTCTAGAAGACATGCTTCGAGCCTCTGTTATCTCATTCGGAATGGACTGGGAGAAGTGCCTTCCATTTGCCGAATTCGCTTACAACAACAGCTATCAATCTAGCTTGGGTAAAGCCCCTTTTGAAGTTCTCTATGGACGACGGTGTCGAACACCCCTTAACTGGTCAGAGACCGGGGAAAGACAATTCTTTGGCCCGGATATGATTCAGGAAGCAGAAGAACAAGTTCGCATCGTTCGTGAAAAGTTGAAAACAGCCCAATCTCGTCAAAAGAGTCAATATGACCGAAAACATAAGGCTATGACTTTCGAGGTTGACGAGAAGGCTTATCTTCGGGTCACCCCTCTGAAGGGAACCCATCGTTTCGGTATCAAAGGCAAATTGGCTCCTCGTTACATTGGACCTTTTTGCATTCTCGCCAAACGAGGAGAAGTTGCCTACCAGTTGGAACTACCTCCGCACCTCTCCAGAGTCCACGATGTCTTCCACGTTTCTCAACTCAGGCGTTGCTTCTCGGATCCTATCCGTGGAGTGGACCACGAAACGCTTGATCTCCAAGATAATCTTACATATCGAGAGTACCCCATTCGTATCCTCGATCAGGCCGAGCGTACCACTCGACGTCATAATATCAAGTTTCTCAAGGTTCAATGGTCGCACCATTCTGAGGATGAAGCAACCTGGGAAAGGGAGGATCGTCTTCGACTTGAGTATCCCGCCTTCTTCCCGGAGGAACCCAAATCTCGGGACGAGATTCTTTTGAGTGGGGGTGAGTTGTCACACCCTAGCTAGTCATGCATTAGAGTGTTGCATCATGTTTACTCTTTCATCAGAAACTTGAAATGGGGATCTGTGAAACCCTCAGAATCATTTTGAAAATGATCCAAATAAAAATTTCTCCAAAAGGGTCCAAGAAAATGCTCATGTTGCTCTCTGAAAATATTGGACAGAGATAAAAATCAAACCAATATTTTTAGTGGCTCATGGACATTTATTTTGGGCATTTGGAATTAAGGCATAAATATTTGCATTGGAAATATATTTCTATATATATTAATATATGTCCAAATATTATGCCATTTATAAAGGAGCTCTGGAATAATATATCTAGCCCCTGCAAAAATTGGCATAAGTTAAATAAATGATTTAATATATTATTTAAATCAAAACAAATGTCAGAAATTAGAAAACAGAAAAAAATAAAAGGGAGAAGCTTACCTGGGCTCCTCCCTGTGCAGCCCATCCAGCTGGCCGGCCCAGCCAGCAGGCGGCCCAGCCCGCCTCCCTCCTCTGTCGTCTTCGTCCCGACAGAGGGAGGGGAGTGTGGCCGGCGCGCGCGCGCCGCCACCGCGCCACGCCACCTCTCTCCCTGCTTGCCTGCCCTCCCCTCCTCGCTCGTTGCCCTGGACGACGCCACGCCTCCCCCCTGCTCTCTCTCACTCTCCCCCGGCTCTCCCCTCCTCTCCCTCGCTCTCTCTCTCACACGGCCGAACACCACCGTCGCCGCCGTTCGCCATAGCAGCCGATCTCCGGCCACCCCTCGCTCCCCCGACTAGCTCAGGAGCTCCGCCTCGACCTCCTCTTCCTCCCCACCGCTCCACGGGTCTCCGGAAGCTCTGCATCGCCGTCACGTCGCCGTTCCCCTCTTCGGGCTCCGACCACCGTCGCCGACGAATTCGCCGTCTCCAGCGCGTCCCCGAGCCCGCTTCGACGCCCACTGCAACCGCGGTGAGCCCCCGAGTCGTTTCCCCCTTCTTCCCGGGTCTCTTTCGACCTCTAGGCCTTAGCCCCACCTTGGCCGAGAGCTCCACGCCGCCGGCGATGTCGCCGTCGTGGCCACGGTCACCGTAGCGCCCAACCGAGCACACTATCGTGCTCCACGCCTCACTAGGAGCACGCAGCACGCACCAACGCCTCCCCAAACACCCTGCAACGCCGACTCCGACCGCACCCGAACTCCGGCCGCCGCTCACGAGCTCGCCGTCGACGACTCCGGCCACCTCAGGCCCGGCCACCACCACCGTTCGACGCGCGGGAGCAAGGGCTCTCCAACGAGCCCAAGCACAGCCTCGCCCGTGCCCTGTAGCGCGATCCCGCATCGCGCCGCCGTCTCGGGCCTCGCCGGCGTCACGTCGCCGGTGGGTTTGACCCACTTTGACCACGGCAGGACCCCCCCCTGAGTCCCTGACAGGTGGGCCCAGCCCTGTAGCTAATTAGGATTAGCGCTAACCACTGTTAGTTAACCCCCTGACACTGACCAGTGGGCCCCAGCGCCACTAATTAGTAATTAGGATTAATTTAACTCTGTTTAACCCCCCTGTCACTGACGTGTGGGCCCCACACGTCAGGTTTGACCTCAGCCAGCCGCAGTTGACCACTGACGTCATGCTGACGTCATGCTGGCGCAATAATTATATTTCTGGATTTAAATTAAATCAGGAAATTCCAGAATATTATTTAAACTTCAAAAATTCATAACTTTTATTCTGTAACTCCAAATTGGACAAATTATATATGAAAAATGATCAGAAAAATCCAATCTATCCATCTGTACTATTTTCATGCATGATCAAACAAGTTAAATTGATGTTTTAAGCAGAACAAGGAAAAGCACTTTAAAAGGCCATGTTTGAGTTTGAAATTTGAATCTTTGATTCAAATTTGTTCAAACCCTTCTGGTTTTAGTTGCATTAGCCCAACACACTCATATTGCCATGTTTCATGCATGCATCATATTGTTGCACATTGTTTGGTGATGGTTGTGTATCGGTGTCCTTTGCGACAGGTTCTGCCTCCGAGGAGTACCGTGATTACCCTAACGAAGAACCGTATCAGTGCATCGAACCATCAGGCAAGCAACCAACCATTTGATCATATCGATACAATCCCATGTTCTCGCTCCTGCTCTCTTTTACTGCATTAAGACAACGCGTTTCAAACTGCTGTGTGCTACGGTAGTTGAACCCATTTCCTCTGCATGACCTGTCATTGCCACAGTAACTAGATGAAACCCACTAGCATGTGTAGGAGTTGATTGAGCCATATGTATGTGTTGTTCCTACCTTGCTATGCCTGCTATGCTTAGAGTCGTGTCAGGTCTGGTTCATCTGGGTGATGGGCTAGAGTGAAATGTTTATGTCGGTAATGAGAGTGGTGTGGTGAACACGATTTGGTAAAGGTATCGATGAGAGGCCATGTAGGAGTACATGGTGGGTTGTTTCATTGAAGCCGACCTTAAGCACTGAGATCTGTATGTGTGATTTAAGAATCAGCTACTACCATGCATTGGGCCCGAAACCAATGGACCCTCTCGGCTTCTTATTCACCCTAGTTCTCCGTCCAGGAGTTGCAAGTAGTTTCTGGTGTTTGTAGCCTACTGGAGGCCGTGGACAGCGCTGACCGTAGGGGTGGGCTGTGATGCGGTAGGTACGTGGCACGGTGTACCGAATACCCGTTAGGTATCTCGGGAACCCTGTTCACATCGTTCGGGGCCGTATGGGAAACCTCGGCCGGACTCCCTGCGGATGGAACCTGGATAGGCGATAAACCTGGACTGGAGGCTTAGGTGATTAGGTAGGTCGTGGCCGACACCCACGTTGGGCTTCCGCTTGAAGGTTGCCGAGTACATGTCGTGTAAACGACGGTAAGTGGTGAGAGCGTGTATGAAGAAGTACACCCCTGCAGGGTTAACATGATCTATTCGAATAGCCGCGTCCGCGGTAAAGGACTACTTGGTTGCCTATACAGTTCATAGACAAGTAAATGGAAACTGTTAAAAGCCTCAAGATAAGTGTGAGTGCCGAGGATGGCTCTTCCGTAGGAAGACGGAGGTGGATCCTCGGTAGTGTATTGAAGTGGTGAGTAGTGGACTCGTGTGCGCAAAACCATTTCAAGTTGGAGTATCGTAGGATAGTCTAGCCAAGAGTCAAAGCTGGCTTGCTGCAATAACTCCACCAACCCTTCTTGATAATATGCATGTATGTAGGATCTGATGTAAGTCTTGCTGAGTACCTTTGTACTCATGTTGCTATAATCTACATTTTACAGAAGACGCTGCAACCCCTTCTGATGGGTTCTATGTAGACGTTGACATCAACGAGTAGGCTAAAGACCCAGGTGGTGACCCTGAGCTTGTGAAGGACCACGTAGTATAGTTAGGCTTTCCAAGCCTCTTTTATTTTACTAGTTGTCTGTACTCAGACAAGTTACTTCCGCTGCTGGTTTGTATGACTGTATGACTTGTATGTTGGGTCGTGAGACCCGTACCTTTGTGTATGTTATGTATGGCTCCCTGAGCCTTAAATAAAGTACTTGTGTCGTAGAGTCATGTTGTGATGCTTCGTTGTATTTGCACATATCGAGCATATTGTGTGTATGATTGAAATGCTTGGTATGTGTGGGATCTGACCATCTAGTTGTTTATCTTTAGTAGCCTCTCTTACCGGGAAATGTCTCCTAGTGTTACCGCTGAGCCATGGTAGCTTGCTACTGCTCTGGAACACTTAGGCTGGCCGGCATGTGTCCTTCTTCGTTCCTGTGTCTGTCCCTTCGGGGAAATGTCACGCTTTGAGTACCGGAGTCCTGTTAGCCCGCTACAGCCCGGTTTACCGGAGTCCTGCTAGCCCAGTGCTACAGCCCGGACCCACTTGCTGATGACCGACACGTTCGAAGCTGGGTCATGGATGCCTGTCCCTGTAAGTCTGTGCCACTTTGGGTTTACGACTAGTCATGTCAGCCCGGGCTCCTTATCATATGGATGCTAGCGACACTATCATATACGTGAGCCAAAAGGCGCAAACGGTTCCGGGCAAAGGTAAGGCGACACCCGTGGGGATACCGTGCGTGAGGCCGCAAAGTGATATGAGGTGTTACCGGCTAGATCGATGTGACATTGAGTCGGGGTCCTGACACTCCCTCTCGTGAGTCCATCCCCCTGCTCAATTTGGATCGGGACTCGCCGCGGGCAAAAACTCACTTTTCCCGACGACCACCGTCCGCCGCGGAGCTCGCCGTCGGCAGCTCCATCCACCCCAGAGACCAAAACGACCACCAGAGTGACCGCCTCGACCCCCTAAGCCCGCGGGTGACCTCTGTTTCTCAAATGGTGCCGCCGTTCACCGGCGAGCGTCGCCGGAGTCCCGCCCCCCCTCACAGGCAGAGGAAGAGGAGGGAAGGTGGACTAGTCAAACCTGACCAGTGGGCCAGGCGGGCCCACTGTCAGTGACTCAGACGCGGTCCACGCTCGATAAGTGGAAACGTGTTTCCAGAATACGCTTTCGACGTGTACGTATATATTCGAATCGTTTTCTTTTCTGTTTTATTTCTAATTAACAGATTTTGACTTTGACTAGCTATAACTTTTTAAATATAACTCCAAATGAATTGATTCTTTTTCCTACCTCTCTCAAATATTGTCTAGTTTATTTTAAGATTTTTTTAAAATTTTCCAAAACAACCTTTTGTGCCGTTTTGAATTTGTGTGTTAATTCAAATATATTTTTAAAATAGGATTTTGAAGAGAGGAGAAAGATTTCAAGAGTTTTGGAATGCACCTTGCCTCCCCACGACTTGAAGGCAAGCATTCTGAACCCTGGTATAATTTTTGTGTGTGTTGTTTGACACGGTGACAACACCACCCCGACACGAGCATACGTCATTTTATGTGAGGATGTGTTCCTACTCATGAGTGCATATTAATGATTTTTATGCTGATGGAGTTGATATGGTTGTGATGGAAATCACCGTCATATGCCTTTCATGCATACCGGAAGGGAAGCCGGGAAGGCCTCTGTCTTGGGTAGACACGGTCTTGTCCCTAGTCCTCCGTCGAGACGGTCGTGTCCGGTATGGCATGAGGGGGTATGTCGCGTGGTGTTTCTATCTGTTGGTTGAAGTATATTTTGTTATACTAATCATGCAGAGAATATTAAAACCTCCTGAGTCGAATGTAGATCGAGTCTTGTGCCAGTAACCCCCATACTTGCTTCGTACTACCACTCATCTCTACACCAAGTAGGGTACGGTTCAGTAAGTTGTCAACCCCTTTCCTAGCACACACCGTACAGAGAGGCCATGGTGGAAGATACTGGAGGCATCCGGTAGACATGCCACCTGGTCCGGGAGCATGGGTGTTTCGGTTGTAGCCGAAGGGGGTAGCTCCCCTAGTTTGCACGCGGTATAAATTTTGTGATCCCATGTTACGTCGAGGTTGTAGCCTCCCCACTTAGAGTTTTGCTTGACAGGTGTCGTGGGTGATTCCAGACACATGTGAGTTAAGCTGGTGTGTGCAAGTTAGGTGTGTTTCCAACTAAAAGATCGTAGACAGAATTAGTCCAGATGGACTAAAGGAATCCGTTACTCATGGGTAAAGAGTACACCCTCTGCAGGGATTAAACCTATTCGAATAGCCGTGTCCATGGTTAAGGATTACAGTCTAGGATGGGTCAAGTGTCGGTCTTAGTGTCGGTCTTCGGAGGTGAAACTGTTAAACCAGAACTAGATTTACGACTTGAGACTTGTGATGTTTATGATTATTATTTTGTTATGGACTAACCCGTTATATTATTGGTAATATCGAATATCCTTGGGATGGTTCTACCTCCCGGATATTCACTGTTATTTATTTTTATAAGCCCTTTATGTGGTGTCGCTAAGACGCCCGACTGTGGCATTTATTTTATAAGCCCTTTATGTGGTGTCGCTGAGACGCCCGACTGTGGCATTTTATTTTTATAAGCCCTTTATGTGGTGTCGCTAAGACGCCCGACTGTGGCATTTATTTTATAAGCCCTTTATGTGGTGTCGCTAAGACGCCCGACTGTGGCATATATTTTATAAGCCCTTTATGTGGTGTCGCTGAGACGCCCGACTGTGGCATTTTATTTTTATAAGCCCTTTATGTGGTGTCGCTCAAACGCCCGACTGAGGCATTTCTTTTGCTTACCAACCTTTCGAGGTGTCGATTCAGACACCCGATCGGTGCATTATATTTATTTATATGTCATTGCATATTCATAAATAACCTGCTTGCATGCATCAGAGTTTTTATTAATTTTTGTGACTGACGTCATGAGCATAGATATTTTTTCAGCACATCGTTGTTATATTATGCCCGTGTTCATAATGTTTGCGAGTACATTCAAAGTACTCACTGGCTTGTCCCTCGCTATTGTCTTGGCCAGATTTCTTGCGCGGAGAGGAGCGACCATGACGACAGCCTCGGAACCTAAGCAACAGTGATAGCAGCCTCGCGAAGATAGGTGTTAACCTGGTCAGCTATTCCTATGGAAAATGGAGTCCCATAGACGATGATGATCCACAAACCGCTTCCGCCATCAACCACTAGAAACCATATTGTTGTACTCACAGGCCAGAATGGTCTTGTACTTCATATTTTGCTTTTTTGCTTGGAATTGCTGTATCAAGTTGGTGCCTCATCAGCTAACAGTAATCCTGGGGCTGGTGAGCACAAGGGCCAATTTTCTGGAAATTAATACCCGGAAATCCGGTCGCCACAAGAACTAATAACTTTGCCTAAGCTTAGTTGTGGCAAAGTTAGTCATGAATTAAGTTCAACCATGGAGTCTTCTAGATTATACATGTGGCAGAATCTGGTGGATGGTATCCAACGGCCAGTAGTGCTCGGATTTGCCATCTTTGTACCGTCGGATTGGCTTCATCCAACAACCAACTTTCAAAGTTTTTCACACACTATATAGGGGGTATAGATATAGATGTGTCGGTCCATTGCAACGGATCCAAAGTATATCTATTTAGTGGAGTGCACTTTAAACACATTATCTATTTATTTTTCTCTAACCTTTCGTAGCCATGCAACCAAGCAACATAAGCTTCATGGGTGCCCCCCACATCATATTATTCATACTATGTTGACTGGAAAAAAGATAAATCGCCCAAAACAAGATCTTCCCGTTTTTTGTTCCTACGATGTTGTGTCGTGCACGTACCTACTAGTAGTATAGTGGTAGTACTAGTAATATAGTATTAGGAGTACAAACTTTGTACTAGTAGGAGTAGTACTAGTACGGAATGCTCCTACTCTATCAACGAGCCCCATATGACACCAAATTTCTTGGCTTCCATGCTACAGCTAGATCTTCCCCTCGTTTCTGTTTTCCAACCCGGCAACGGGCGGGATGCGGTTTGCCAATAGTCGGTTTGCTCAACGGCGGTCCCACATGAAAGTGAAAATGCTAGGCAACACGCCTTCCCTAAGCTATGTGTCGTGCCGGACGGGCAGTGGAGTACTCCCGATTCCCAGGCGTGTGGGGGTGCGGCGCGAACGCGGCAGACCTTTTCCTTTTACTAGCAATGTGCCCGTGCGTTGTGACGGATCCAAAGTAGTAGAATAGTAGTACTTGTTCACAAACTTGAAAGAAATCACTCTTGTTTTGATATACTCCTAATATATTACTCTCTCCGTACCTAAATATTTGTCTTTTTAGAAATTTCAAATGGACTATCACATATGGATTATATAGACATATTTTGAAGTGTAGATTCACTCATTTTGCTCCGTATGTAGTCACTTATTGAAATCTCTAGAAAGACAAATATTTAGGAACGGAGTACTTTTCACTCAAAATATATTTCTTAGGCTGCTTTTGATGAGGTGAGGGAGGGATGTGGTTGCTTTTAAGATAATAAGGGGTTTTCTGTAAATTGGAGTAGAGAAGTGGGTATTGTTGCAAAAATGCCACAACTTACCTCACAACTGTTAGATGCAGATCCAATGGTCAGAAATGACGGATGACAGACACACCACCATCACCAACTGAGTCTTTTATAAGGAAAAAGTAGGAGTAGAGAAACATGGATAAATTGTAACATTTGGTTCCGCTCCTTGGCACGATTGATAGATAGAAATAACGATTGGAAACGCTAGGGAGGGGCTATTTGCGCCAGATAAGCAGGGTACGTAGTACTAGGTTGGCGCATCATCGGTTTGGTCACACGTGGTTCGACATGTTCTAGTGTTTCTAGCAAGATGGCCGCGCGTTGCATGAAGTTGATGGAAAACGTAAGCACAACTTATAAATTGATGGATGGAGTACTAGTTACAGTGATGCATATAATTAAGCAAAGGGATCGCACATGTCGGTATTGATAGGAACGAGAATGCAATAGCAGAATAAGAATTAAGGCCACGATGATGCGAACGCAGTGGTGGTTACAGAAGGAAAGAAGAAAGATGGATCCATGAACGTACGACCTCCTCCTCCTCAACTTAGTGTGCCGGGACACTGACCGGCGGCTAAGGAGCGGCGGCTTTTGTGGCGAGGTCGAGGTGCTTCTCAGCAAAGGCATCCAAGGCTTCCAGCCGGTTGAGGAAGGCCAACGTCGTAGCGTCCTCACTGGCCTTGTATATACCTATGTACACGATTTGCTCGTACACGTGGATGTGTAGGTCGATGAATTCTTGCAGGGCTAGGCGCCTCATGGTGAGGGCGACCTCCAGGTGGACATTCTTCGTGGCGTCGGTGGGCAGTCGCAGGGCCACCAGTGCTTGAAAGAGGTTCCAGCCATGGAGGCCGATTAGGGTGGCAGGCAATGAGGAGCCCGGGCACGCGGGCTGGAGGAGTAAGGCGATGTCGTCCGCGAGCTTCTTGAGGACGGTGAACTTGTTGCTGGTGGCAACGATCATCTGGTCCAACTGAGAGTCGTAGTTGGCATCGACGGCGGCCATCCACTAGCCGCTCTCCATCACCGTCTGGAGACGATCCTCGGCGCCATGCCACAGGCCGACATCGTGGACCATCTGGCATACCCGCTGGCCGCTCACGCGCATCGCCGCCATGGGTCTGGAGTGAGCTCTTTTGCGCTTGGTGTAGGTGCTTAGGCAAATGCTTAGGTGCGTATGATGTGGTAGATGCATTGGAATGAGGGGCACCTTTATATGAGGGCAATGAGGGCAAACTGCGTTGCATTCACATCGTGTAGCCTCTTTTCCCGGACCTCCTCCCATTACTTCCCTCATGCATTAATTGAAGGAGGATGCATTGGTCATTCAACATTTCGGGAACCGCTACTCCCTCCCTCGTCTGCATTAAAGCCGTATCGGGAACTGCACCGCCCGCTGTCAAATCGAATACTCCCTCCGTCTAGGTGAGTAAGTCATCTTACGAAAACCAAATAGTAAACACATAGGCGCGGTGCATTAACTCTCACATTGTTTCTTATTTTTGACATAAATAGAGGAATCAACCAATAAGAGATGTGGGGCCGTATGCTTTTAATGACTTGAGACTATCAAACATGACATGCAGTGGTCAGTTCGTTGCATGCAATGGTATTAATAATACTTAGTATCATACTACCTCCGTCCTGGTTTATTAGTCCCCATTGTAATTTGTGATGAATTTTGACCAAAGATTTAACTGATAAAATGTTACTGCATGTCAACAAAAGTTATATTGTTGGATTCGTATTTGAACATAGTTTTCAATGATATAATTTTTTATGGCATGCATAAACATTTCATTAGTTAAATTTATGGTCAAAATTTGACACAGATTACAATGGGGACCAATAAACCAGGACGGAGGTACAGTATATTAGGCTGGCCATAGTGGGGGTAACATAAGTAGTATCATGCACTTGGGACTCGCAAACATGCTTATGTGGCAGGCAATTAAAGAAGAGAGAGATGGTTATAGTAACATAGGTAGATACCGTAACATAATAAATGTGATGCTACTATGTGTCATGCATGGCAATAAATGAGACCACCTATGATACTAATCTATGATACTATGCATTATAGAGGTAGTAACATAGACTAGTAACATATGCATGTTACTAGTCTAAGTTACTCCCCACTATGACCAGCCTTAGTATCATGTAGTACTTTATTTATTGCCATGTATGACACATAGTAGCATAGCATTTATTATGATACGGTATCATAATATGATACAACATCATGATATGATACTCAACTCTCTCTTTCTTCATTTAATTCTATGACACCTCATCAAAATTGCCTATAGTTGGCATGCATGATATAGCTATGATAACACCATGACAACCAGCCTTAGCAAATAAACATTAAGTTCTCTCGTTTTCCTCTCCACTTTGGCCACCTAGACGGAGGGAGTATACTGTACTATTTAAAAGTCGAGGGTGGGGCTTTTCCTGCGCGGTAGGCGGGGCAGTTCCGCCTAGTCGGTTCGACAGAGACGCGAGAAGATGAGGGAGTAGGCTGCTGCAAACGTAGGGCTGTGTGATTTGTCAGCGAGTTACTGCTGGATAGGTGGGGCCCCGTGATTTGACTTGCCATTATCATTTTAACTGAGGCGCTACGACCGACGGGAGTCTCCCGATTCCTGATCACCTCCATACAGGTGCCTCTCCCAATGCTCCACCATGTAGTTGAGGTTGTCTCTTGCATGAGAGCCCACTTCTCCACTTTTTCCTTGCCTCTTTCCTCCACATATGCAAAAATGCCATGTAAAGCGGGCTTATAGCCCACTATTGTAGTACTTACTAGCTCCTACAGGTGCTAAGCTTGCCACATACGCATAAAGTCTGATGTGGCAAGTTTGGTGACCCAAGGAAGAAACGGTGCTAAGCGCGTGTACCTAGGTGAAAAGACAATTTTGAGTCTATAGCTAATTAAATGAAGCAAACTTAGCAACAAAAAACTACTAATAAGCACCTATGCATTGGGGACTTGATTGCTAAGCCATTTAATGCCCTTAGCACCTCATCTAAGCACCATTTCATTGGTAGAGGTCACTCCTTGGCAAATGCAATAAATACTACTCCTTCCGTCCCATAATATAAGAACGTTTTTGGCACTACACTAGTGTCAAAAACGTTCTTATATTATGGGACGGAGGGAGTACGAAGAAAGAGATAGAGAGAAGTAAAAAAACACTTATAGCCAACCTTATAGCTAACCTTGTTGTAGTATGAGTGACTAAGTGATGACATGCCAACATCAGATAGCCTAACGCGCCGTGTTAAATCTCCAAGGGCGCGACCATGTGAGCGACGCGACGGTCGTGGTAGGCGCGACCATGATATGGGCTGTTAGCAGCCCTTGGATCTGAGATCGAACAGTCGCATGCTAAGTTGCTGAAAATTTGCAGAATAACCCTCCAGGATAGGATATTCACCCATAGGTCTAGAATCACGCCATGCAACCATTTGATCTCAAATCCAAGGGCTCTCGGAAGCTCGTATCATGGGAGAATGGAAAGCCACTACCCTGCCATTCGCACGCTGGAGTTCGCTCCTACTCGTCCCCGCACGTCCTTTAATATTACGGCGGTTCGCTCCTAGTCGTCCCGTCCTTTCACATTACGGCAGTTCCACTAATCCTAACCCTCCTCCCAAATCCATGGCATCCCAAATCTCTATGATTGGCAGTGAGTACAAGGTTAGAACCATCACCAGTGATGAGTTCGACGTCATCTACACCCGTTCTTCCACGACGGTGAAAGGATGCCTTTCTCGCTTCCGACGCATGTTCAAAAACTCAGATGATGAGTGGGTCGCTGGACTAGATGTTGAGTACACCACAGTCCTGGGACGAGAGAAGGATCTAAAGGACGAAGAGAGGAAGAAGCCCGCCGTGATCCAAGTTTGTGTGCATGACTTATGCTTGGTCTACCACATATGCCATGCCGACGTTGAATGCATGGATTTTAAGAACTTCCTCGAGAGCAACCTAGTCAAACTCGTTACTGTAGACTTTACGAACGACAAAGAAGTCTTGGGTCGAATAGGCCTCGTTGTAGGCAACCCCTTTGACCTCCAGAAGAATCGACTGCTACCCTCCGGTGGCCAGCCTTCAATGCTGACTCTCGCAGGAGCCATGGTTCATCCTTCATACGGTAAACTGGAGAAACCTCCATACACGTTTCATCGTTGTGCATGGCAGCAGAACGTACTAGATATAGAACACATCCACTACACTACAATGGATGGCTACCTTTGTTTCAATATCTACAAGGGTTAGATGAAGAGCAAGAGCCAAGTGTGCGGTTCAAGCAAAGAAGTATCGGCCAAGAGGAAGAGGGACAAGGACGAAGTCGAGGACATGGATGAGGACTCCGAGTAAGGTGGCAGTGTCGTTGCTCATGGTGGTTCTAATGCAGTGTCTACCGGAATAATTGCAAATTTTAATTTTAGGTGTGCTTAGTTTAATTTGAGGGGTATGTTGTGCTGAGCCCCCAACAGAACTATGTTATGTTTCTTCTCGTTACTTTAACTCTTCAGTACATACATACTAGTATTTCTTACATTTCATCTTTTAGTTGGTATAGTACTACCACTCATTTCTTCACATTATATACGTACAATATATATGGCCAACATCATATAGCCAGTAGTTTAGTTGTCAAAGAATTTCAGGGTGCTTAGTTTTCTCAAAGAATTCTAGGGTGCTTAGTTTTATTTTAGGGGTGGGTTGTGCTGGACACCATTATTGTGACTAGCCTTTTTAATAGTACTATATGCATAATTTGGCGACGAGCGCTCTCTATATGTACCACCTTTTTTAAAATTTCAAGTTTTTCTCCATGGCACAATCCATCGATACTACTACTGTACAAAAGTGGAGTATATACATTTTTTTAAAAGGCTAGAGGGCGGGGCAGTCTAGCTTGGTCGGTTTCACGAGAGGCGAGGGCCTTTGTGATTTGACGGCTCATTACTGCTATCAAATCGAATAGTACTACCCCGCCCGCTGCACGCCCGGCTGAACACGCCTCCTCGCCTCCATTAAACCCCTCCGTTAAACCTGCATGCAAACCGACAATCCTACTCCGGCCACACGTCCGTTCATGAGCGGGCCGGACATAAATGCAACACCAGCCGAGCTCCTCCTGTCCGCCCTCAGTTTCAACGAGGCCAGACGCTGGCCAAGCTCCTATCGTTCGCCCTCTATTTACACGAGGCCAGACAGATAGCGGGCAATAATCGCGCCCCTCCGCCGCTCCCCAATCTCCTCCTTCACCATTTTCTCCGCTCTTTTGATGGCTTCCGAGGAGCCGTTCTCTGGCATATTACCCGGCTAGGTGGCCCACCGAGCCCTCCGGATACGGGCGAGGCCGCTCGGTGCTTCACCAACCTCGCTTGGCCCGACGGAGCCAGTTGCCGCCCCAAGCAGGCACGTGGTTCAGCAACTCGTCGCTCCAGTTCAACTCGATGAGGAGTGGCGAGTTGCTCCACGCTGTCACAGCGGCGAGCACGCCGGTACGGGCGTCGTCGCTGCCGCGTCATACCGCGCCACCAGTGTCTATGGTGGCCGCGCCTCCCGTGTCTATGGGCGCGCCTCCCGTGTCTGTGGGTGCGCCTCCCGTGCCTACGGCAGCGCCATGCAGGAAGAGACAGAAGCCGGGTGCGTGGAGAGCGACGAGTCGGTGGCCAGCTTCTCCGTGTCGGCCGCCATCATCGAGGAGAAGTAGAACACGGGAGGCCGCCGCCACTTGGAACCCATGAAGGCCACCGCCGAGGCGACGACTGCGCATTAGGGTGGTTTCTTTGCTGCTTCGTCTTTTCCGAGGACCTTCATCGACCCCGCAAGTGTCTGACGGACATGAGGAAGACAAAGGGATCCGTGGGCGGCCATTTAGATTATGTACTCCCTCTGCAGCTGGCGGGAAATATTTGTTCTAAGAATGGATAAATTGTATGTATCTATAACTAAAATAAGTCAAGATACATCCATTTCTAGGACAAGTATTTCTGGACGGAGGGAGTATTAATTATACCAAGAGAGCCGGATTGGCACCGCTTAGTTCTTGTAAATGTAATGAAATCCATCATGTTTATAAGAAGATCCGGCTTTTTTATACGAAATCCTTCATGCTTATATGAAATCAGTCCGCGTTTGCACGAATTTCATCTGGTTGGTTAGAGTTGTGAAAATGTATGCCGCTGGCGTTTGATGTCATCCTCCGCGGAAATAAGCAGGAGGAAATTTGCCGGCTGCCATTGGAGATGCTCTTATGCTGGAAATAATAGAGTGACATCCAATCATTTGAGTTAATTGCCTGTATGATTGTCCCTCTATAAAAAGTTAATTGCATGTACAGTGTACACGTGACTTGCAGAGTGGCTACAACTTTGTACAGAACGTTAAAAAGAAACAAGTCCATCCTTAATCTTGTATTCTAAGTACTCTGTGGGTTCCACCATCAGTATAGTAGCGAAAGAAGTATATATTAAATAAGTAATATATAATATAAAAATCTAAAGTTAAAAGATAGAATTCAAACTCATGTCATCGCGTTGCGAGCATCCGGCGCTAACCAGTCCAGCACATTTTTGTTGTAGACCATGCTGGAGATATATCTCCATGTCTACTCTTATACTCCATTCGTTCCTAAATATTTGTCTTTTTTAGATTTCAAATGGACTACCACATACGGATGTGTATGTAGACATATTTTAGAGTGTAGGTTCACTCATTTTGCTCCGTATGTCTTTTTAGGAAGGGGTCAGATTTCTCCTTGATTTATTTATGAGGTATCCAGATGGCACCGCACCGCCAAGAAAAGAGGGTAACATCAAAATTATGGACTACTTTTTTGAGTATGTTGGTAAGGTCCGGGCATAGTCACTTGTTGAAATCTCTAAAAAGACAAATACTCCCTCCGTCCGAAAATACTTGTCATCAAAATAGATAAAAGGAAATGTATCTAGACGTATTTTAGTTTTAGATACATCTCTTTTTATCCATTTTGATGACAAGTATTTTCGGACAGAGGGAGTATTTAGGAACGGAGGGAGTAGAAAACAGAGTTGGTGATGATGGTGTGCGTGCCATCCTGCAATATAGGTCGTCGGATTTATATCTAAAGGATAGGAAAGAAACTATGGCAATTTTGCAAAAATATACCCACACGCCTCTCCACATTCGCAAATAAGGCCTTCCCTTGTTCAGCCTTTTCTCTCACAAGATAAACTACTCATACAAATGCATCTTGATGTTCCATACAATGCACGGGCAGCTAGCTAGTTTCTTCTAAAATAGTTGCTGCGATTATTGGGTTGAAGTGATATATTTTATGTCTGCCCCGAATGATTTCAGATTCACTAGTAGTAACAAAGAAAAGGTTGCCTTGTTAATTAAAAAAACAGGGTGAAAACTACCACATGAGGACGGTAAAAACAAGGCACACTGGGTTCAGCGTCATCGTCACTATAGCTGTGCGCGCGCGAGAAGTCTACATATCGAGGGGGCTACCGAGCGAGGCATCGAGACACAATGTTTGAGAGAGAAACCAATTGACAGATTATCATTAGATCGAGTTGTCACCCTTCTGCTATCATTGTTGTGGGGGAGGGAGAGAAAGACGTATCGAGAGTGTGCGCAGTAGGCACAGAGGCATAACTAGAGAGAGTGTGTGTGTATGTGTGTGTGTTTTAAATAGGAGTAGATAGATTATTATCAAGATCGAGGTGCCACCCTACTCCTTCGGTGTCGGGTAGTGTGTGTGTGTGTGTGTGTGTGTGTGTGATCTAGAGAGAAGCCAGTCGATAGATTAGTGATGTCTACTACGCAACCTTCTTCTTGTAGACGTTGTTGGGCCTCCAAGTGCAGAGGTTTGTAGGACAGTAGCAAATTTCCCTCCGGTGGATGACCTAAGGTTTATCAATCCGTAGGAGGCATAGGATGAAGATGGTCTATCTCAAACAACCCTGCAACCAAATAACAAAGAGTCTCTTGTGTCCCCAACACACCCAATACAATGGTAAATTGTATAGGTGCACTAGTTCGGCGAAGAGATGGTGATACAAGTGCAATATGGATAGTAGATAAAGGTATTTGTAATATGAAATTACAAAAACAGCAAGGTAACTAATGATAAAAGTGAGCGTGTTGCATGCTAGGAAACAAGGCCTAAGGTTCATACTTTCACTAGTGCAAGTTCTCTCAACAATAATAACATAATTGGATCATATAACTATCCCTCAACATGCAACAAGGAGTCACTCTAAAGACACTAATAGCGGAGAACAAATGAAGATATTATGGTAGGGTACGAAACCACCTCAAAGTTATCCGTTCTGTTCTATCTATTCAAGAGTTCGTAGTAAAATAACATGAAGCTATTCTTTCCGTTCAATCTATCATAGAGTTCATACTAGAATAACACCTTAAGACACAAATCAACCAAAAACCTAATGTCACCTAGATACTCCATTGTCACCTCAAGTATCCGTGGGCATGATTATACGATATGCATCACACAATCTCAGATTCATCTATTCAACCAACACAAAGTACTAAAAAGAGTGCCCCAAAGTTTCTTCCAGAGAGTCAAGATGAAAATGTGTGCCAGCCCCTATGCATAGGTTCACGGGCGGAACCCGCAAGTTGATCACCAAAACATACATCAAGTGGATCATGTGATATCCCATTGTCACCACAGATAAGCACGGCAAGACATACATCAAGTGTTCTGAAATCCTTAAAGACTCAATCCAATAAGATAACTTCAAAGGGAAAACTGAATTCATCACAAGAGAGTTGAGGGGGAGAAATATCATAAGATCCAACTATAATAGCAAAGCTCGTGATACATCAAGATCGTGCCATAGAGAGAACACGAGAGAGAGAAATCAAACACATAGCTACTGGTACATACCCTCAGCCTCGAGGGTGAACTACTCCCTCCTTGTCATGGAGATCATCGGCATGATGAAGATGGCCACCGGTGAGGGATCCCCCTCCGGCAGGCTGCCGGAACAGGGTCCCGATTGGTTTTTCATGGCTACAGAGGCTTGCGGCGGCAGAACTCCTGATCTATCTTCTGTTTCTATGTTTTCAGGGTATATGGAGATATATAGGCGAAAGAAGTCAGTCGGGGGAGTCTCGAGGGGTCCACGAGACAGGTGGCGCGCCCAGTAGGAGGGCGCACCCCCCACCCTCGTGGCTTCCTCGAAGCTTCTCTGACGTGAACTCCGAGTCTCCTGGATCACGTTCGTTCCAAAAATCACGCTCCCGAAGGTTTCATTCCGTTTGGACTTCGTTTGATATTCCTTTTCTTCGAAACACTGAAATAGGCAAGAAAACAACAATATGGGTTGGGCCTCCGGTTAATAGGTTAGTCCCAAAAGTAATATAAAAGTGTATAATAAAGCGCATAATCATTCAAAACAGATAGTATAATAGCATGAATGCTTCACAAATGATAGATACATTGGAGACGTATCAGCATCCCCAAGCTTAATTCCTACTCGTCCTCGAGTAGGCAAATGATAAAAGAAAGAATTTATGAAGTGTGAATGCTAGCAGGTGCACAAGTTTGATCAATGATAATTTCAATCACCTTTTCTAGCATAATTATATGTCAAATAGTAGTTCATCTCATAAAACTTCTCACGATCAAGTAACAAGCTATTCACATGTTAAAGCATAGACCATAAACTTTCTTGAAACCTAGCAAACTTCATTCTCAGTCATCAAATAATTGCAATTCATCTTATTTTCCGGAAGGGTCTATGTCAGAGCTTTGATTTAGCAAACTCCACATACTCAACTATCATATAGTCTTCCACAATTGCAAACACTCACGCAATACTTATGGTTATGAAGTTTTAATCGAACACTGAGAAAGATAGGGGCTTATAGTGTTGCCTCCCAACGTATTCACCTTTGGGTAATGTCAACAATAATAGTTCATGCTAACTTACATCCAATTGGATATATATATATATATATATATATATATCAGGATCTTTCCAACACGAGGTGCTTGCCAAAGGATAAAATGAAAAAGGGAACGGCGAAGATCACCTTGACTCTTGCATAAAGTAAAAGACAAGAAGTAAAAGAAAGGCCCTTCGCAGAGGGAAGCAGAGGTTGTCATGCACTTTTATGGTTGGATGCACAAAATCTTAATGCAAAAGAACATCACTTTATATTGCCACTTGTATATGGACCTTCATTATGCAGTCCATCGCTTTTATTGCTTCCATAACAAGATCGTATAAAGATTATTTTCTTCACACTAATAAGTAATACATATTTAAAGAGCAATTTTTATTGCATGCACCAATGACAACTTACTTGAAGGATCTTACTCAATCCATAGGTAGGTATGGTGGACTCACATGGAAAAAACTGGGTTTAAGGATATTTGGAAGCACAAGTAGTATCTCTACTTGGTGCAAGGAATTTTGGCTAGCATGATGGGGAAAGGCAAGCTCAACATGTTTGAATGATCCATGACAATATATACTTTAACTCAGATGTGAGGAAACATAACCCATTATGTTGTCTTCCTTGTCCAACATCAACTCTTTAGCATGTCTTACTTAATGAGTGCTCACAATTATAAAAGATGTCCAAGATAGTGTATTTATATGTGAAATCTCTCTTCCTTCAATATTCTTTCATGAATTGTTCAAATGACCAATACAATGCTTGCTAACCTTCAATAAATTTACAACCTCTACTTCTTAGATGTGAAGTCATTACTCCCCATGGGATAAGCAAAAGAGAGAGATATAATTTTAGATTTATGACATTCAACTCATTCAACCATTTACTCATAGGATATAAGTGAAGCACACGAGTAAATGACAAACTACTCCAAAAAGATATAAGTGAAGATCAATGAGTAGTTAAATAATTATGAAACTATGTGAAGACTCTCTCTCTCTCTCATTTAAGAATTTTAGATCTTGGTATTGTATTCAAACAGCAAGCAAAAGAAAATAAAATGACATTGCAAGGATAACACAACTCATGTGAAGAAGCTGTAACATCCCAAAATTCTAAATTTTGGAATGTTATAAACAAATAGATAGTTTTGATTGATTGTTTGATTGATTGATTGAGTGAGTGAAATTCGAAACTTTTTGAAAGTTAAATGAGAGGGAATAAAAGGACTTTCCCAAACTTCCATTTTCTTTTCTGATCTTCATGAATTCAAATTCTTTTCAAATACAAAACCCTTGAGCAAAGATGATATGACTTCTTCCATTTAATTAAATGAAAGGGTATTTGAAAATATTTGAATTTCATTTGGAAATATTTTGATTCATAAACTTCATGCAACTCAATGATTTTCATGAGAGAAGATAAAATGACTTCTTCAAATTATATGAAATATGAGTTGGGAGTTTTAAAAGAATTAAATTCAAAGTTCTTTTGAATTTATTTTTCAATTTAGAGTTATTGGAGTTTTATTCAAATTATTTTTATCCAAAAATAAAATATACAGAAATTAGGGTAACATGATTCCCTACAATAGAAAATTGGAGAGAAATAAATTTGAATTCATTTTCGTATTTTAAAAATGATTTTCGTTGGATTTTATTAGAGCAACAGCAGTTTTGACTTATCTGAATTTGTGTGGATTTTATTTGACTCTAGAAAAATGTTCATGCTGTAGAAAATCTTTTTCTGAAAATTTGGATATATTATATGCCTATATAATATATTTGTTCTATTCTGTATTTTTTTGTCTGAGAAAAGGTTTTATTAAAAAAAAACTCCCACCTCCGACTGGGCCGGCCCAGCCCATGCGCGCCGCACCACCTCGCCCGTCGTCCTTGGCCGGGACTCCTTCCGGAGTCCGGCGCCGCCCCGCCACCGTGCCCCCTTCCCCACGCCACCGCCCTCCCCTGCCCCTTTAAAAGGCCACACCGGGACCCCTGGGTCCCGTTTTCGCCGCCGCCGCCGCCCCTCGCCAGATCCGCCGCTGCCGCCATCGGTTGCCGCCGCCGCCGTTGCCAACTGCCGCCGCGCTACACCACCGTCGCAACCACCACCCACCTCACCGCCGAGCCGCGCCGCATCCCCCCGTTCACTTCGCCGAGCCGGAGGGACACCGGAGCTGCCACCCCGGCCGGACCCGAGCCGCCGCCGCCGTCCTCCCCGACTCCGGTGATCGCCGTGGTAACTGCCGCCTCCCGGTCCGGTTTATTTCTTCTAGGCTTCTTCGGTTTTTCCTGTAGGCGGTTTTTTTAGATTTCATTATTTAGTGCTCATTCATTAGTTAGCTTCTTTAGCGAACAATTTTTGTTAGTTAGCTTCCCGCAGCGAACGTTCGTTCTGTAGAGTTTTTCTTTTTCTTTTTATTTTCGGCCAAGGACCCATGTGTGAGTATTTTATTTACAGTTTAGTCCCTGATCTTCTTTTTAGCACAACTTCTTGCTGGTTTATCCAAATTCAACGAAACCAACGCCCACTTCTTTGTTATGATCCCCTCTATCCAGTAACACAATTTAAACATGTTTTTGAAAGTTTTAAAATTTGAATTCAAACAGTTTAGTATTTGAACTTCATTTGATCATAACTTGAGCTTTATAACTCCGTTTGAGTTGATTCTTTTTGCGAATCGAAGCTCTTGACCTGAACTTTGTGATAAGGCCAAATTCACATAATTTTGGTACTGTTAGAAATTGCTTTCTGTTGCAAGAGTTATTTGCTTGGTTTTGAAGTTTCCGTTGTTTCTTCGTTCTCTCTGATCTTTTGAGTGATTGCTTATGTGTGGTTACTATTACTTGCTTACGATAGATTGACCAGAGTGTGACAAGTAGAACTATCAAGAGTTTTGAGTGGGAATCATCTTCATCAACATTGCAGGCAAATTCACACTTTGATCATATTCCTTTTCATACCCAGTTTTTATGCATTAGTTCAAACCTCAAACATTGCATGATTAGGATGTCTTTAACTTGTGGGTTGGGAAGTAGTTGCTAAGGTAGAACCTATTGCCCTGTTTATTATCAAACCATTGGGAGTTACTTCTACATTATGCTTATATTGCCATGCTATGCTCGTAGACGTGGATTGGGTTTGAGTGCTTTCCATGACAGATGTGAGATTTTTAATTAATGGTTCAACTTAAGGTGGCAACTTAAATACACATCTGGGTGGATTGAGGCACCTGCGGTATCCAGTGACTGCCTGTTTTTTTGGAAATCCCGGGGTTACCGTGTGATCTTCCTATGGACCGCCACCCAGGCTCAAAGGGAACTGAGATTATTCATGGTAGAAACTTCCGTGTGCAGCCACAAGCTATTATGGGCTCTAGCATAGTTGAGTAAGTTACGTGAAGTTCTTGAAGAGGTAGATCAGCAGGTAGTGGGTTTTGTAGGTTTGGTATGGTCTCCCCGGAGTAGAGAGTTAATGTTTCTGAAAGACTGTGTCTCGGTCATCCGTTTCTCAAACATCATGTAGTGCGAGAATTCCAACGGAGGCGATCGAGTCTTGTGGGGAAAAGTGCGCAAACCTCTGCAGAGTGTACAAACTAATCATGGTTAGCCGTGTCCCCGGTTATGGACAATTTGAGTATCTAGTACTTGAGTATTCACATGTATCTCAACACTCTTAATTAATATTGTTGGGTTGTTAATGACTTTAATTTGGGATTGAGAGGGGGTTTACCTTCTCAATGTTTTATCAACCACCATGATAGTTAAATTAAAATGTATTCCTTTGTTGTAGGAAAAAATTTGCTTTCCGCAAAACTATAAACCTAGAGCTTTCCACCAGCCAAATATGCATGTAGTGATAGCCTTTATTCATCATTATCCTATGGTGTGAATTTGCCAGTACATTCAATGTACTGACCCTTTGTGGCTGCAACGTCTCATGTTGCAGGATTTCTTACGACGAGTAAGTGATACGTTAGGGTTACAATTTCTACACTCAACTTTGTCATTGGTGTTGATGGGAATCCACAACCTTGTTACTTCCGCTATTTGGATTGAGGTAATAGTATTTACGTTACTTTATACATGTGATTTACCTTTGTTATAAATCCTCGAGTACTGTGTGTGTCAGCATACCGATCCAGGGATGACACTTAAGCACAGAGACTTGATCCATTCGGGTCGGGTCGCTACAAGATGGTATCGAGCACATGTTGACTGGGACGTGACCCTAGAAACTGGCAAGCCCATAGGAAGGATTTTCTCTAAAACTTTCTTTTTCAAAAAGATCTTTTATCTCTTTTCTCTTCTGAGCTTATTCAAATATCCCCTTTTAGTGAGACCATACCCCTTTACCTTTTTGACCACGAAGATTCGACTAATGAGACCACTCCAAGAAGTACAAGATATCAGACAACTAAGACTACTTTGGAATAAAGAGGATTTTACCATGCATTACACTGATGGAAACTACAACGGTTGAAGATTCCGAAGACTAGGAGAATTTGAAGGCTTTGAAGATTTTTTTTCAGATTTGTATGACCTAGGAGGGCACCCCTTATGGAACTTGGCAGACTATGGCAGCTGTCAATACCCGAGATCAAGGTGTATCGGAGAAAGACCGGAACATGGAGCATTAGAACTCAAAGTTTTGTGTCATCGTGCGGAGTTAAACATGCATATGCATGGAAGGATTGGATGGTAGAAGGCTGATGGATCATCTGTTAGCAAAGGATGCAGCTTTAACCTTAGCTGGTGTATCACCAGGATCTGGAGTGTTACATCAAGAAGCTTAAAGATGAACCTTCAGGAAGCTGTATTTTGACAAGGAAGCATTTCATGAAGAACTTAGGAACCAGAAGCTGAAGTAGCCAAACTGGAGGAACAAAACCTTGAGATACCGGAGATTTGTCAGGAACTGAAGGACATTAGAACCATGGCTCATGCCAAGGATGTTGAAACCAGAAGTTTGGAACGCAACTCCAGAAATATTAAAGGGTGTCACTAGAGACTTCGTGTCAATAGAGATGATTTGGCAAAAGAACTTGAGAAGGACAAGCATGATCAGAAGGAGCCATCGGAGACATGACCAAGACTTGAAGAGTTTGATGATGTTGAGATCTATAGACCATTAGAAGACCCAACCCCAGTATATAGTTAGGTTAGATGCGACGATTGTGAGATGTCATTTGTTTGTTGTTTTTCCGACAGCCACAATAAAATCTGCCTTTTTCAAAAACTTTTGTTTGTATTGTGTGCATCCCTCTCTATCTCTCTTATCCCACCCCAACCCCATGGACCCAATAGAGGATGAATGGAGATGAGCTTATATTTTCTGGACCGATGAGTCAATTGGAGATGGACCAATGGATTCAGAACATGGACGATCATATGGAGAATAACCCTATAGTCAGAAAGGATATGGCCCAGCATGCTCTTCCGTTCTTTGAAAGAGGCGCTGCTACCTGGTGGAGGATGTACCAAACCATCAATGGATGGCAAGGAGTAACCACTTGGAAAGAATTTAAGCTGACTCTGCAAAAATCTCAGTTTGTGTCCCAGAAGTTGAAGCCTTATGGAAGTGATATGAAGAAACCTTGTGCATACAAGCTTTGTGGAGAAATAGGACACAACCATAAAGAAAACAAAGGATGAACACCCTCATAAGCGGAGTATCACCAAAGGAGTTAGCCGAGGATTTTCAGGGAACTTCGGTTGGAGATTGTTCCCAAAGGTTTTGTTGCAGCAATGGAAGTTCAGTCTACATTGTTGGGAAAGATTCGAGAAGCTCAGAAGGATGACAAAGAGATTGCCGAGATAAAAGAGAGGATGAGCAAAGGAAGGGCCAAATGTTTTCATAAGGATGAGCATGACACCTTATGGTTCGAGGACCGTGTATATGTTCCCAATAATGCAAAGATCAGGAAGTAAATACTTCAGGAGGCTCATGACTCACCATACTCGATTCGCCCTAGAAACACCAAGATGTATTTGGATTTGAAGGAGCATTTCTGGTGGACTAGTATGACGAAGGACATTGCGGAGTATGTAGTCGTAGGTGAAGTATGCCAGAGAGAGTAAAAGCAGAGCATCAGAAGCCAGCAGGATTAATACAGACTATGCCGATACCCGAATGGAAGTGGGATAAGCTTGGCATGGATTTCATTACCGGATTTCCCAGAACCCGAACGGGGTATGATTCTATTTGAGTAGTAGTTGATTTGCTTGACCAAAGTGGCTCACTTTATCACAGTGAAAACCACCTATGCAAGTGCAAAGTTGGCCAAGATATATATGACTAGGATCGTATGTCTGCATGGAGTTCCGAGGACCATCGTATCAGATAGAGGAACACAGTTTACCTCAAAGTTTTGGAATCAGTTGCACAAGACTTTGGGTACTAGGCTAGAGCTCAGTACAGCCTTTCATCCGCAGACAGATGGATAGACCGAGAGAGAGTCAATCAGATTCTGGGGGCCATGTTGAGAGCGTGTGCGCTAGATTATGGATCTAGTAGGGATGATAATCTACCTTACGCGGAGTTCTCATACAACAACCGTTACTAAGCCAGTTTGAAGATGGCCCCTTTTGGAGCTTTGTATGGGAGAAGGAGCCAGACACCGTTGATGTGGGATGAAGTTGGAGACCGTCAGTTGTTTGGACCAGATTTGATCAAAGAGTCAGAAGAGAAGGTTAAGTTGATTCGAGATAGACTGAAGGTAGCTCAGTCCAGGTAGAAGAGTTATGCAGACTCAAAAACGCAAGGAGGTAGTCTATGAAATTGGAGATAGAGCATGTCTTCGTGTGTCCCCTCTGCGAGGAGTTAAACGATTTGGAGTTAAGGGAAAGTTAGCCCCGAGATTTGTAGGACCATACTTTGTTTTGGAGCATATGGGAGAAGTGGCCAACAAGTTGGAATCACCCGAAGGACTATCAGGAGTTCATGATGTGTTCCACGTTTCCCAGTTGAAGAAGTGCCATGCAGAGGTGGCCAATAGTACCCTGTGAGGATACTTGACCCTAGAAAGGATAATGATGTTCCACGAAGTGGAGTATGGACTCATAAGTATAAGTTTTTATCTCGGTATGTGGGATATCCCATGAGGATGAAGAGTTGAATTACTATTGGATATAAAGGAGGTATGATGTTGGAAATATGATCAATGGAAATTCCATGATGAGTCTGAGTAATCATGTCCTAGTTTGGTGCCAATAGAAGGAAGAAAGACACTACAATTGGATGGATTTAAGAATGCTAGGAAAATTGGATGTTGGAATAATGATCAGTTGCCCGATGATAAGTTCAAGGTTTACAAGTAATGAGTGGGCCATAACCCACAGGCCCCAGGACCTGCCAAGAAGCAAGCACACTCTTGCTGAAGGAGAAACCCTGGAAGAAGAGGATATGCCTTTATCAACAGATGATCTTATAGGAGTAACGCAAAACCTAAGAGTTGTGAAGGAACGATAGATGCTTGTTTGGCTTGCAGAATCCATGGTTATCCGAACCTAGTTCGTTGACAAGAGACATTCTGCAATGCTTGTGAGGATGACCGAGTGTTAGAATGCGAGATTCGCTAAACCGTATACAGGGTAATGATTTGGGTGCGGGATGGATTGATCACCATACCGACTTACTCTCATTATTCGCCTTGCTATGTGGGATGGTAAATCTGATTGACTTACCTATAGTAGAGATACGACGATATTAAACCTTGTTTAAACCTTAGAATGGTAAAGGTATTTTTTCCTTGTCCACCACAGTTGTTGCCAACCGTAGGTTATACGGTGAGGTTCAACCCAGACCCATTTCCTGTAGGACAAACCATAAATTGTTGACCACCATGATATATCGATAGTTGTTTAGTATTGATGCCAGACCCGTCAGTTAAGAAGACCCAGTCATGGAATAACCTTATCAAGATGAAAGGACAGAGGAAGTGAGAAAAGGTTATGCCACCACCGGAAGAGCCTAGAGAAGGAATTTTCCCGAGAAACTGAGAAGACCGACCCTGTCAACAAAAAGGATGAAGTATATAAGTTTTGATGGAACCGTAACCATGTTTCTAAGGGTGGTAGCACCCCAGACCTCCAGAGATGATCGATGGATTTTGAGAAGACCCCGACCCTAACCTATTTCTTTCTAGCCTCTCCGAATCTCGAGGACGAGATTCACTTTAAGGGTGGTAGGTTTGTAACATCCCAAAATTCTAAATTTTGGAATGTTATAAACAAATAGATAGTTTTGATTGATTGATTGAGTGAAATTCGAAACTTTTTGAAAGTTAAATGAGAGGGAATAAAAGGACTTTCCCAAACTTTGATTTTCTTTTCTGATCTTCATGAATTCAAATTCTTTTCAAATACAAAACCCTTGAGCAAAGATGATATGACTTCTCCATTTAATTAAATGAAAGGGTATTTGAAAATATTTGAATTTCATTTGGAAATATTTCGATTCATAAACTTCATGCAACTCAATGATTTTCATGAGAGAAGATAAAATGACTTCTTCAAATTATATGAAATATGAGTTTGGAGTTTTAAAAGAATTAAATTCAAAGTTCTTTTGAATTTATTTTTCAATTTGGAGTTATTGGAGTTTTATTCAAATTATTTTTCTCCAAAAATAAAATATACAGAAATTAGGGTAACATGATTCCCTACAATAGAAAATTGGAGAGAAATAAATTTGAATTCATTTTCTTATTTTTAAAATGATTTTTGTTGGATTTTATTAGAGCAGCAGAAGTGTTTGACTTATCTGAACTTGTGTGGATTTTATTTGACTCTAGAAAAATGTTGATGATGTAGAAAATCTTTTTCTGAAAATTTGGATATATTTTATGCCTATATAATATATTTGTTCTATTCTGTTTTTATTTGTCTAAGAAAATGTTTTATTAAAAAAAACTCTCACCTCCGACTGGGCCGGCCCAGCCCCCGGGCCAAGCTATGGCCCAGCCCATGCGCGCTGCACCGCCTCGCGCGTCGTCCCTGACCGGGACTCCTCCTGGAGTCCGGCGCCGCCCCGCCACCGTGCCCCCTTCCCCATGCCACCGCCCTCCCCTGCCCCTTTAAAAGGCCACCCCGGGAACCCTGGGTCCCATTTTTGCCGCCGCCGCCGCCCCTCACCAGATCCGCCGCCGCCATCGGTTGCCGCCGCCGCTGTTGCCAACTGCCGCCGCCGCCGCAGCCACCACCCACCTCACCGCCGAGCCGCGCCGCATCCCCCCGTTCACTCCGCCGAGCCGGAGGGCCACCAGAGCTGCCGCCCCGACCGGACCCGAGCCGCCGCCGCCGTCCTCCCCGACTCCGGTGATCGCCGTGGTAACCGCCGCCTCCCGGTTCGGTTTCTTTCTTCTAGGTTTCTTCGGTTTTCCCATTAGGCGTTTTTTTAGATTTCATTATTTAGTGCTCATTCATTAGTTAGCTTCTTTAGCAAACAATTTTTGTTAGTTAGCTTCCCGCAGCGAACGTTCGTTCTGTAGAGTTCTTCTTTTTCTTTTTGTTTTCGGCCAGGGACCCATGTGTGAGTATTTTATTTACAGTTTAGTCCCTGATCTTCTTTTTAGCACAACTTATTGCTGGTTTATCCAAATTCAACGAAACCAACGCCCACTTCTTCGTTATGATCCCCTCTATCCAGTAACACAACTTAAACATGTTTTTGAAAGTTTTAAAATTTGAATTCAAACAGTTTAGTATTTAAACTTCGTTTGATCATAACTTGAGTTTTATAACTCCGTCTGAGTTGATTCTTTTTGCAAATCGAAGCTCTTTACCTAAACTTTCTGATAAGGCCAAATTCACATAATTTTGGTACTGTTAGAAATTGTTTTCTGTTGCAAGAGTTATTTGCTTGGTTTCGAAGTTTCCGAATTGTTTCTTCGTTCTCTCTGATCTTTTGAGTGATTGCTTATGTGTGGTTACTATTGCTTGCTTACGATAGATTGACCGGAGTGTGACGAGTAGAACTATCAAGAGTTTTGAGTGCGAATCATCTTCATCAACATCGCAGGCAAGTTCACACTTTGATCATATTCCTTTTCATACCCAGTTTTTATGCATTAGTTCAAACCTCAAACATTGCATGATTAGGATGTTTTTAACTTGTGGGTTGGCAAGTAGTTGCTGAGGTAGAACCTATTGCCCTGTTTATTATCAAACCCTTGGGAGTTACTTCTACGTTATGCTTATATTGCCATGCTATGCTCGTAGACGTGGATTGGGTTTGATGGTTCAACTTAAGGTGGCAACTTAATACACATCTGGGTGGATTGAGGCACCTGGGGTATCCAGTGACTGCCTATTATTATTTTTTTGAAATCCCGGGGTTACCGTGTGATCTTCCTATGGACCGCCACCCAGGCTCAAAGGGAACTGAGATTATTCATGCTAGAAACTTCTGTGTGCAGCCACAAGCTATTATGGGCTCTAGCATAGTTGAGTAAGTTACGTGAAGCTCTTGAAGAGGTAGATCAGCAGGTAGTGGGTTTTGTAGGTTTGGTATGGTCTACCCGGAGTAGAGAGTTAATGTTTTTGAAAGACTGTGTCTCGGTCATCCGTTTCTCAAACATCATGTAGTGCGAGAAATCCAACGGAGGCGATCGAGTCTTGTGGAGAAAAGTGCGCAAACCTCTGCAGAGTGTATAAACTAATCATGGTTAGCCGTGTCCCCGGTTATGGACAATTTGAGTATCTAGTACTTGAGTATTCACATGTATCTCAACACTCTTATTAATATTGTTGGGTTATTAATGACTTTAATTTGGGATTGAGAGGGGGTTTACCTTCTCAATGTTTTATCAACCACCATGATAGTTAAACTAAAATTTCTTCCTTTGTTGTAGGAAATATTTTGCTTTTCGCAAAACTATAAACCTAGAGCTTTCCACCAGCCAAATATGCATGTAGTGATAGCCTTTATTCATCATTATCCTATGGTGTGAATTTGCCAGTACATTCAATGTACTGACCCTTTGTGGCTGCAACATCTCATGTTGCAGGATTTCTTACGACGAGTAAGTGATACGTCAGGGTTATGATTTCTACACTCAACTTTGCCATTGGTGTTGATGGGAATCCACAACCTTGTTACTTCCGCTATTTGGATTGAGGTAATAGTATTTACGTTACTTTATACATGTGATTTACCTCTGTTATAAATCCTCGAGTATTGTGTGTGTCAGCATACTGATCCAGGGATGACACTTAAGCACAAAGACTTAGGTTCAACCGATACTAACTGATAGTTGTTGAAGAAGAAAGGTGGGATGCCTACCGGGGCATCCCCAAGCTTGGATGCTTGAGACTTCTTGAAATATTATCTTGGGGTGCCTTGGGCATCCCCAAGCTTGAGATTTTGTGTCTCCTTAATTCCTTTCATATCACGGTTTCCCTAAATCTCAAAAACTTCATCCACACAAAACTCAACAAGAACTCGTGAGATAAGTTAGTATAAAACAATGCAAAAACCTTATCATTTTCTACTGTAACAAATCACTAAAATTATTATTCAACATTTCATACTAAATGTATCTGCATATTTAACACTCCTATCCTTAAATAGAATCATTAAACAAGCAAGCATATGCAAACAATGCAAACATAACAGCAATCTGCCAAAACAGTATAGTCTGTAAAGAATGCAAGATTCATCATACTTCCCTAACTCCAAAAATTATGATAAAATAATAAGCTGTAGGAGATTTACCAGAGCTCATTATGCAAAAGGATTCAACATTATATCACTCTCTGACATTTCTAGGGATATTTTGCAACAGCGGTAAACTTTCTGTTTTGAAACAGCAACATGTATACTAGCAAAATAAGCATGGTAAAAGCTATCCTTGACATTTTTATTGAAAATAAAGATGCAAAACAGTATTCTAAATAACAGCAAGAAAATACTAAGAAAATAAATTGACGCTCCAAGCAAAACACATATCATGTGGTGAATAAAAATATAGCTCCAAGTAAAGTTACCGATGAACGAAGACGAAAGAGGGGATGCCATCCATAGCATCCCGAAGCTTAGTTGCTTGGTTGTCCTTGAATATTACCTTGGGGTGCCTTGGTAATCCCCAAGATTAGGCTCTTGCCACTCCTTATTCCATAGTCCATCGAATCTTTACCCAAAACTTGAAAATTTCAACCACACAAAACTCAACACAAAACTCGTAAGCTCCGTTAGTATAAGAAAATAAATCACCACTTAGGTACTGTTGTGAACTCATTTTAAATTCAATTTGGTGTAATATCTACTGTATTCCAACTTCTCTATGGTTCATACCCTCCGATACTACTCATAGATTCATCAAAATAAGCAAACAACACATAGAAAACAGAATTTGTCAAAACAGAATAGTCTGTAGTAATCCATATCAAACGTATACTTATGGAACTCAAACAATTATGAAATAAACTGGTGGACCTGAGGAATTTGTCTATTAATCATCTGCAAATAGAATCAACCTAAAATAACTCTCCAGTACAAAATGGCAGCTAATCTCGTGAGCGCAAAAGTTTCTGTTTTTTACAGCAAGATCACAAAGACTTCACCCAAGTCTTCCCAAAGGTTCTACTTGGCACAAACACTAATTAAAACATAAAACCACATCTAACCAGAGGCTAGATGAATTATTTATTACTAAACAGGAGCAAAAAACTAAAGAACAAAAATAAAATTGGGTTGCCTCCCGACAAGCGCTATCGTTTAACGCCCCTAGCTAGGGATGATGATTTCAATGATGCTCACATAAAAGATAAGAATCGAAACATAAAGAGAGCATCATGAAGAATATGACTAGCACATTTAAGTCTAACCCACTTCCTATTCATAGGGATTTTGTGATCAAACAACTTATGCGAACAATAATCAACTAGCATAGGAAGGTAAAACAAGCATAGCTTCAAAATTTTCAGCACATGGGGAGGAAACTTGGTATTATTGCTATTCCTACAAGCATATATTCCCCCCTAATAATAATTTTCAGTAGCACCATGAATGAATTCAACAATATAACCAGAACCTAAATAAATCTTTTCATGATCTACAAGCATAGAAAATTTATTACTCTCCACATAAGCAAAATTCTTCTCATTTGGAATGGTAGTGGGAGCAAACTCAACAAAATAATTATCATGTGAGGTATAATCCAATTGAAAACTAAAATCATGATGACAAGTTTCATGGTTATCATTATTATTAATAGCATACAAGTCATCACAATAATCATCATAGATAGCAACTTTGTTCTCATAATCAATTGGAGCCTCTTCCGAAATAGTGGAATCATCACTAAATAAAGTTGACACTCTTCCAAATCCACTTTCATATTCATCACAATAAGATTCAATATCCTCCAAAATAGTGGGATCAATACTACCTAAAGTTGACACTCTTCCAAACCAACTTTCATCAATATAATCATCATAAATAGGAGGCATGCTTTCATCATAATAAATATTCTCATCAAAACTTGGGGGACAAAAAATATCATATTCGTCAAACATAGCATCCCCAAGCTTGTGGCTTTGCATATCATTAGCATCATGGATATTCAAGGAATTCATACTAACAACATTGCAATCATGCTCATCATTCAAAGATTTAGTGCAAAACATTTTATAGACTTCTTCTTCTAGCACTTGAGCACAATTTTCCTTACCATCATTCTCACGAAAGATATTAAAAAGATGAAGCGTATGAGACAAACTCAATTCCATTTTTTGTAGTTTTGTTTATAGACTAAACTAGTGATAAAACAAGAAACAAAAAGATTCAATTGCAAGATCTAAAGATATACCTTCAAGCACTCACCTCCCCGGCAATGGCGCCATAAAATATCTTAGTTGACGGGGTGTGGGTGCCGCTTACCTAGCCTCCCCGGCAACGGCGCCAGAAAAGAGCTTGATGTCTACTACGCAACCTTCTTCTTGTAGACGTTGTTAGGCCTTCAAGTGCAGAGGTTTGTAGGACAGTAGCAAATTTCCCTCAAGTGGATGACCTAAGGTTTATCAATCCGTGGGAGGCGTAGGATGAAGATGGTCTCTCTCAAACAACCCTGCAACCAAATAACAAAGAGTCTCTTGTGTCCCCAACACACCCAATACAATGGTAAATTGTATAGGTGCACTAGTTCAGCGAAGAGATGGTGATACAAGTGCAATATGGATGGTAGATAAAGGTATTTGTAATCTGAAATTATAAAAACAGCAAGGTAACTAATGATAAAAGTGAGCGTAAACAGTACTGCAATGGTAGGAAACAAGGCCTAAGGTTCATACTTTCACTAGTGCAAGTTCTCTCAACAATAATAACATAATTGGATCATATAACTATCCGTCAACATGCAACAAAGAGTCACTCTAAATACACTAATAGCGGAGAACAAACAAAGAGATTATGGTAGGGTACGAAACCACCTCAAAGTTATCCTTTCTGTTCTATCTATTCAAGAGTCCGTAGTAAAATAACATGAAGCTATTCTTTCCGTTCAATCTATCATAGAGTTCATACTAGAATAACACCTTAAGACACAAATCAACCAAAACCCTAATGTCACCTAGATACTCCATTGTCACCTCAAGTATCCGTGGGCATGATTATATGATATGCATCACACAATCTCAGATTCATCTATTCAATCAACACAAAGTACTTCAAAGAGTGACCCAAAGTTTCTACCGGAGAGTCAAGACAAAAATGTGTGCCAACCCCTATGCATAGGTTCATGGGCGGAACCCGCAAGTTGATCACCAAAACATACATCAAGTGGATCACGTGATATCCCATTGTCACCACAGATAAGCACCGCAAGACATACATCAAGTGTTCTCAAATCCTTAAAGACTCAATCCTATAAGATAAGTTCAAAGGGAAAACTCAATTCATCACAAGAGAGTAGAGGGGGAGAAACATCATAAGATCCAACTATAATAGCAAAGCTCGCGATACATCAAGATCGTGCCATAGAGAGAACACGAGAGAGAGAGAGAGAGAGAGAGATCAAACACATAGCTATTGGTACATACCCTCAGCCTCGAGGGTGAAGTACTCCCTCCTCGTCATGGAGAGCACCGAGATGATGAAGATGGTCGCCGGTGAGGGATCCCCCCTCCGGCAGGCTGCCGGAACAGGGTCCCGATTGGTTTTTGGTGGCTATAGAGGCTTGCAGCAGCGGAACTCCCGATCTATCTTCTGTTTCCATGTTTTCGGGGTATATGGAGATATATAGGCGAACAAAGTCGGTCGGGGGAGTCTTGAGGGGCCCACGAGACAGGGGGCGCGCCCAGTAGGGGGGGGGGCGCCCCCACCCTCGTGGCTTCCTCGAAGCTTCTTTGACGTGAACTCCAAGTCCCCTGGATCATGTTCGTTCCAAAAATCATGCTCTCGAAGGTTTCATTCCGTTTGGACTCCGTTTGATATTCCTTTTCTTCGAAACACTGAAATAGGCAAGAAAACAGCAATATGGGCTGGGGCTCCGGTTAATAGGTTAGTCCCAAAAGTAATATAAAAGTGTATAATAAAGCCCATGATCATTCAAAACAGATAATACAATAGCATGAATGCTTCATAAATTATAGATACGTTGGAGATGTATCAATTAGTATCAAGATCAAGGTGTCACCCTACTCCTTCGGTGTTGGGAAGTGTGAGTGTGTGGGTGTGTGTGTGGGGGGGGGCAGTGACACTCGCATATCTCTACTTCTTATGAAAAAATAGAGTTGGTGATGATGGTGTTCCTGCCATCCTGCAATATAGGCCATCCGACTTATATCTGACAGATAGGAAGGAAACTATGGCAATTTTGCAAAAATATACCCACACCCCTCTTCGCATTTGCAAATAAGGCATTCCCTCATTCATCCTTTTCTCCCACAAGATAAACTACTCATACAAATGCATCTCAATGTTCCGTGCAACGCATGGGCATCTTGCTAGTAGGGAGAAGGAGTTTGTGTGACACATATCTAGCTATATTAAGGGATAGGTAGATAGCATTTGTGCGAGGCATACTTAAAGCATCACGAAGATAAACAAACGGTGTGCATGCAAGTGCCGGAAAATGAAGCGAGAAACTATGTGCGCGCATGTGTGTGTGTGTGTGTGTGTGTGTGTGTGTGTGAGAGAGAGAGAGAGAGAGAGAGAGAAATCTCAAAACAAAAGGTGCTCTCTTGGAATCCCATTGTATGTATTCATATGGTTTTGGAACTCGAGTTAACCTTAGGCATATGTGTGAGAGACATGATTATACTTTGAGACATTAGTGGCTGTGGGTGGGCGGAATTAAAGGGGTGGCCGTGTTAAACAGAGAGAGAGTGTGTGTTTCTGTGTGAGAGACTTGTAGGACGGGATAGAAAGACGAATTTAACCTTGACGGAGGGAGAGAAATACACGAAGTGCGCGTGTGTGATTCCGATGCCCACAGGGAAATGAGATATGTATGTGTGTGAGAGAGATTGCACAATTCATTCGCGTATTACTATCTAGTGATCGTGGACGTGCATCACTTGAACATAAGTCAATATCTACTTCGTATCGTGGCCAAAGGTACAATATCGATTCAACGCTATAAAGATTGGACACTCACATATCACATTTTTTTCTATTTAAATAAACCTTTTCATTTGTGCATGCCAAAGTTACAGTGATGTTTCTTCAAACAACCAATGTAGCTATCATGTACATGCACCATTGTTACTCTTGCATTCAAATTCATTAGTCTTGGATGATTTAAGTTTCTATTTTGACGTAATATATGTAATATTCATATATGAATTCAACGGGTACGCAATTTCTGAAATGGCGGCTATGTAATTATATGAGGTAACACTTTTAAGTAGCGGACTACAATATCCATTTCTTTTTGTGCGCCTTGATATGTCGCCAACGTATCTATAATTTATGAAGCATTCATGCTATTTTATTATCTGTTTTGGATGATTACGGGCTTTATTATACACTTCTATATTATTTTTGGGACTAACCTATTAACCGGAGGCCCAGTCCATATTGTTGTTTTCTTGCCTATTTTAGTGTTTCGAAGAAAAGGAATATCAAACGGAGTCCAAACGGAATGAAACCTTCGGGAGCATGATTTTTGGAAAGAACGTGATCCAGGAGACTTGGAGTTCAAGCGAGGGAAGCTTCAAGGAGGCCACGAGGGTGGGGGCGCCGCCCCCTACTGGGCGCGCCCCCTATCTCGTGGGCCCCTCGAGTGTCCCCCGACCAACTTCTTTCACCTATATATCTCCATATACTCCGAAAACATCGAAACAGAAGATAGATCGGGAGTTCCGCCGTCGCAAGCCTCTGTAGCCACCAAAAACCAATCGGGACCCTGTTCCGGCACCCTACCGAAGGGGGGATCCCTCACCGGTGGCCATATTCATCATCTCGGCGCTCTCCATGAGGAGGAGGGAGTAGTTCACCCTCGGGGCTGAGGGTATGTACCAGTAGCTATGTGTTTGATCTCTCTATCTCTCTATCGTGTTCTTGATTTGGCACGATCTTGATGTATCGCGAGCTTTGCTATTATAGTTGGATCTTATGATGTTTCTCCCCCTCTACTTTCTTGTAATGGATTGAGTTTTCCCTTTGAAGTTATCTTATCGGATTGAGTCTTTAAGGATTTGAGAACACTTGATGTATGTCTTGTCGTGCTTATCTGTGGTGACAATGGGATATTCACGTGATCCACTTGATGTATGTTTTGGTGATCAACTTGCGGGTTCCGCCCATGAACCTATGCATAGGGGTTGGCACACGTTTTCGTCTTGGCTCTCCGGTAGAAACTTTGGGGCACTCTTTGAAGTAATTTGTGTTGGTTGAATAGATGAATCTGAGATTGTGTGATGCATATCGTATAATCATGCGCACGGATATTTGAGGTGACAATGAAGTATCTAGGTGACATTAGGGTTTTGGTTGATTTGTGTCATAAGGTGTTATTCTAGTATGAACTCTATGATAGATTGAACGGAAAGAATAGATCCATGTTATTTTACTATGGACTCTTGAATAGATAGATCAAAAAGGATAACTTTGAGGTGGTCTCATACCCTACCATAATCTCTTCGTTTGTTCTCCACTATTAGTGTCTTTGGAGTGACTCTTTGTTGCATGTTGAGGGATAGTTATATGATCCAATTATGTTATTATTGTTGAGAGAACTTCCACTAGTGAAAGTATGAACCTTAGGCCTTGTTTCCTACCATTGCAATACCGTTTACGCTCACTTTTATCATTAGTTACCTTGCTGTTTTTATCATTTCAGATTACAAATACCTTTATCTACTATCCATATTGCACTTGTATCACCATCTCTTCGCCGAACTAGTGCACCTATACAATTTACCATTGTATTGGGTGTGTTGGGGACACAAGAGACTCTTTGTTATTTGGTTGCAGGGTTGTTTGAGAGAGACCATCTTCATCCTACACCTCCCACGGATTGATAAACCTTAGGTCATCCACTTGAGGGAAATTTGCTACTATCCTACAAACCTCTGCACTTGGAGGCCCAACAACGTCTTCAAGAAGAGGGTTGTGTAGTAGACATCAAGCTCTTTTCTTGCGTCGTTGCCCGGGAGGTGAGTGCTTGAAGGTATATCTTTAGATCTTGCAATCGAATCTTTTTGTTTCTTGTTTTATCACTAGTTTAGTCTATAAAAGAAAACTACAAAAAAATGGAATTGAGTTTGTCTCATACGCTTCATCTTTTTAATATCTTTCGTGAGAATGATGGTAAGGAAAATTGTGCTCAAGTGCTAGAAGAAGAAATCAATAAAATGTTTGATACTAAATCTTTGAATGATGAGCATGATTGCCATGTTGTTAGTATGAACTCCTTGTATATCCATAGCACTAATGATGATTGCACTAGTCATGATGAAAATGTCTCTTATAAGCATGTCAATTTTTGTGGAGTGCATAGAGTTTGCAAGTACAAACCAAATAGGGAAGATAGATTTTGCAAGAAGCATAAGTATTTAGAAACTAAATGGTTGCAAGAAAGGCTAGATGTGAGTGCTGAAAATTTAAAATTTCTTTACCGTACTTGTGAACTTTGCAATGAACATGGTCATTTAAATCTCTGATGCAAATTGTTTCATGGTCGAATCGTGTCCAAAAATTGTGATGACTTGATTTCCCTTGCACATCATAATGAACTTAGTTTGCTTTTGGGTTATGAAGAATTGAAACGTGCAACTAAGCATATTCCAGAATATAACCTTGAGAAGTTCCTTGATATTGATCTAGAGGAAATTTATATGTATTGTACGGTGAATTGCATTGAAAATCCTTATATTGCCAATTACATAAAGAAAATAAAATCAAATAGAAGATGAAGAGAATACTAATGAAATGGAAGAGACTTCCCAATATCCTCCTATTATTTCTTATGATGAATCAGGTAACGAGGAGGAGCTTTCTATTCAACCAATCTCATCAATAAGGAGCTCAAAAAGGAGGGATAAGCCCACACATGATGTGAAAAAGAAAAATAAAAGACGGAGCAGCAAGGTAGAAAGGTATCTCTCCCAAATGATGTTGCTCCTACTACTCATTGTGATGATGATAATTGCTATACTATTGGTGCTATCCATACTATTAATGATGGGAGTGATTATGCTTATGATATGAAAAGGCCCAAGCTTGGGGAAGCCATGTTTGATGAGGATGACATATTTGAGAATATATTTACTGCAATTAATGTTTGTCCCAAGCTTGGGGATGCTATGTTTAATGAAGATGATATTTCTAGTTTCCCAAGTTTTGTTATGCAAAGTTGTTATGATGATAGCATGCCTCTTACTTATGATTATATTGATGAAAGTGGGTCTGGAAGAGTGTCAACTTTAGGAACTAATGATCCCACTATTTTGTAGGATGTTGAATCTTATAATGAATATGAAAGTGGATTTGGAATAGTGTCAACTTTATTTAGTGATGATTCCACTATCTTGGAAGAGGTTTCAATCGATTATGATAAGAATAAAGTTGCTGCTTATGATGATAATTGTGATGAAACTTATGCTATAAAAAGTAGTGATGATTATATTTATAAAACTTGTCATGATTATGATTACCCTTTTTCTGAACTTTACTCTTTTAATGTGCAAACAATTTATAGTATTCAAGTCTCTTATGATACTCCCACCATTCCGAATGAGAAGAATTTTGCTTATGTGGAGAGTAGTAAATTTTCTATGCTTGTAGATCATGAAAAGAATGCTTTAGGTGCTGTTTATATTGTTGAATTCATTCATGATGATACTTAAAATTATTATGAGGGAGGAACATATGCTTGTAGGAATTGCAATAATATCAAGTTTCCTCTCTATGTGTTGAAAATTTTGAAGCTATGCTTGTTTTACCTTCCTATGCTAGTTGATTATTGTTCCCATAAGTTGTTTGCTCACAAAATCCCTATGCATAGGAAATGGATTATACTTAAATGTGCTAGTCATATTCTTCATGATGCTCTCTTTATGTTTCAATTCTTATCTTTTATGTGAGCATCATTGCCATCATCATGCCTAGCTAAAAAGGCATTAAAGAAAAGCACTTGTTGGGAGACAACCCAATGTTTACCCTTACTGTTTTTGTGTCTACACATGATTACTCTACTTTAGTAATCATGTTTTATATCTTTTGTTTCAATAAAGTGCCAAGTAGGACCTTTGGGAAGACTTGGGTGAAGTCTTTATGATCATGCTGTAAAAAACAGAAACTTTAGCGCTCACGAGATTAGCTGTCATTTTTTACTGGAGAGTGCTTTTAGGTTGATTATTTTTGAAGATGATTAATAGAAAAATTACTCAGGTCCAAAAATTTATTTCAGAATTGTTTGAGTTCTAGAAGTATGCTTTTGATATAGATTACTACAGGTTGTTCTGTTTTTTGACAGATTCTGTTTTCTATGTGTTGTTTGCTTATTTTGATGAATCTATGAGTAGTATCGGAGGGTATGAACCATAGAGAAGTTTGAATACAGTATATATTACACCAATATGAATAAATAATGAGTTCATTACAGTACCTTAAAGTGGTGATTTGTTTTCTTTTACTAACGGAGCTTACGAGTTATTTGTTAAGTTTTGTGTGGTTGAAGTTTTCAAGTTTTGGGTAAAGATTCGATGGACTATGGAATAAGGAGTGGCAAGAGCCTAAAGTTGGGGATGCTCAAGGCACTCCAAGGTGATATTCAAGGACAACCAAGAAACTAAGCTTGGGGATGCCCCGGAAGGCATCCCCTCTTTCATCTTCGTTCATCGGTAACTTTACTTGGAGCTATATTTTTATTCACCACATGATATGTGTTTTGCTTGGAGCGTCAATTTCTTTTGTTAGTATTTGCTTCTGTTATTTAGAATAATGTTTTGCACCTATATTTTCAATAAAAATGTTAAGGATAGCCTTTACCATGCTTATTTTGAAAGTATACATGTTGCTGTTTGAAAATAGAAAGTTTACCGCTGTTGCAAAAATTCCCTAGAAAAGTAAGAGAATGATATAATATTGAATATTTTTGCATAATGAGATCTCATAAATATTCTACAGTGTAATATTTTTCTTATAATTTTTGGAGTTAGGGAAGTATGATGAATTTTGCATTCTTTACAGACTATACTATTTTGGCAGATTACTATTATGTTTGCATTGTTTGCATATGTTTGCTTTTTAATGATTCTATTTGAGGATAGGAGTATTAAATATGTAGAGACATTTAGTATTAAATGTTGAATAATAATTTTAGTAATTTGTTACAGTAGAAAATGATAAGGTTTTTTCATTGTTTTATACTAACTTATCTCACGAGTTCTTTTTGAGTTTGGTGTGAATGAAGCTTTCGAGATTTAGGAAACCGAGATATAAAAGGAATTAAGGAGACACAAAAGCTCAATCTTGGGGATGCCCAAGGCACCCCAACATAATATTCTAAGAAGTCTCAAGCACCTAAGCTTGGGGATGCCCCGGTAGGCATCCCACCTTTCTTCTTCAACAATTATCGGTTAGTATCGGTTGAACCAAAGTTTTTGCTTCTTCACATAAGTCGTGCTATCCTTGCAATGCCATTTTATTTTATTTTGCTTGCTGTTTGAATAAAATACCAAGATCTGAAATTCTTTAATGAGAGAGAGTCTTCACATAGTTGCATAATTATTTAACTACTCATTGATCTTCACTTATATCTTTTTGGAGTAGTTTGTCATTTACTCGTGTGCTTCACTTATATCCTATGAGTAAATGGTTTAATGAGTTGAATGTCATAAATATGAATTTATATATGCCTCATTTTCTTATCCCATGGGGAGTAATGACTTCACACCTAAGAATTAGAGGTTGTAAATTTATTGAAGGTTAGCAAGCATTGTATTGGTCATTTGAACAATTCATGAAAGAATATTGAAGGAAGAGAGATGTCACATATAAATATACTATCTTAGACATCTTTTATAATTGTGAGCACTCATTAAGTTTGACATGCTAAAGAGTTGATGTTGGACAAGGAAGACAACGTAATGGGTTATGTTTTCTCACATCTTAGTTAAAGTATATTGTCATGGATCATTCAAACATGTTGAGCTTGCCTTTCCCCCTCATGCTAGCCAAAATTCCTTGCACCAAGTAGAGATACTACTTGTGCTTCCAAATATCCCTTAAACCAGTTTTGCCATGAGAGTCCACCATACCTACCTATGGATTGAGTAAGATCCTTCAAGTAAGTTGTCATCGGTGCATGCAATAAAAATTGCTCTCTAAATATGTATGATCTATTAGTGTAAAGAAAATAAGCTTTATACGATCTTGTTATGGAAGCAATAAAAGCGACGGACTGCATAATAAAGGTCCATATACAAGTGGCAATATAAAGTGACATTCTTTTGCATTAAGATTTTGTGCATCCAACCATAAAAGCGCATGACAACGTCTACTTCCCTCTGCGAAGGGCCTATCTTTTACTTTATGCAAGAGTCAAGGTGATCTTCACCTTTCCCTTTTTCATTTTATCCTTTGGCAAGCACCTCATGTTGGAAAGATCTTCATATATATATCCAATTGGATGTAAGTTAGCATGAACTATTATTGTTGACATCTCCCAAAGGTGAATACGTTGGAAGGCAACACTATAAGCCCCTATCTTTCTCAGTATCTGATTAAAACTTCATAACCACAAGTATTGCGTGAGTGTTAGCAATTGTAGAAGACTATATGATAGTTGAGTATGTGGAGTTTGCTAAATTAAAGCTCTGACATAGACCCATCCTGAAAATAAGATGAATTGCAATTGTTTGATGACTAAGAATGAAGTTTGCTAGTTTTCAAGAAAGTTTATGGTCTATGCTTTAACATGTGAATAGTTTGTTACTTCATCGTGAGAAGTTTTATGAGATGAACTACTGTTATGACATAAAACATGCTAGAAAAGGTGATTGAAATTATCATTGATCAAACTTGTGCACCCGCTAGCATTCACACTTCATAAATTCTTTCTTTTATCATTTACCTACTCGAGGACGAGTAGGAATTAAGCTTGGGGATGCTTATACGTCTCCAACGTATATATAATTTATGAAGCATTCATGCTATTTTATTATCTGTTTTGGATGATTACAGGCTTTATTATACACTTTTATATTATTTTTGGGACTAACCTATTAACCGGAGGCCCAGCCCATATTGCTGTTTTCTTGCCTATTTCAGTGTTTCGAAGAAAAGGAATATCAAACGGAGTCCAAACGGAATGAAACCTTCGGGAGCGTGATTTGTGGAACGAACATGATCCAGGAGACTTGGAGTTCAAGCCAGGGAAGCTTCGAGGAGGCCACAAGGGTGGGGGGGCCTACTGGGCACGCCCCCCTATCTCGTGGGCCCCTCGAGCGTCCCCTGACCGACTTCTCTCACCTATATATCTCCATATACCCTGAAAACATCGAAACAGAAGATAGATCGGGAGTTTCGCCGCCGCAAGCCTCTGTAGCCACCAAAAACCAATCGGGACCCTGTTCCGGCACCCTGTCGAAGGGGGGATCCCTCACCGGTGGCCATATTCATCATCCCGGCGCTCTCCATGAGGAGGAGGGAGTAGTTCACCCTCGGGGCTGAGGGTATGTACCAGTAGCTATGTGTTTGATCTCTCTCTCGTGTTCTTGATTTGGCACGATCTTGATGTATCGCAAGCTTTGCTATTATAGTTGGATCTTATGATGTTTCTCCCCCTCTACTCTCTTTTAATGGATTGAGTTTTCCCTTTGAAGTTATCTTATCGGATTGAGTCTTTAAGGATTTGAGAACACTTGATGTATGTCTTGCCGTGCTTATCTGTGGTGACAATGGGATATTCACGTGATCCACTTGATGTATGTTTTGGTGATCAACTTGCGGGTTCCGCCCATGAACCTATGCATAGGGGTTGGCACACGTTTTTGTCTTGGCTCTCTGGTAGAAACTTTGGGTCACTCTTTGAAGTACTTTGTGTTGGTTGAATAGATGAATCTGAGATTGTGTGATGCATATCGTATAATCATGCCCACGGATACTTGAGGTGACAATGGAGTATCTAGGTGACACTAGGGTTTTGGTTGATTTGTGTCGGTTTTATTCTAGTATGAACTCTATGATAGATTGAACGGAAAGAATAGCTCCATGTTATTTTACTACGGACTCTTGAATAGATAGATCAAAAAGGATAACTTTGAGGTGGTTTCATACCCTACCATAATCTCTTCATTTGTTCTCCGCTATTAGTGTCTTTGGAGTGACTCTTTGTTGCATGTTGAGGGATAGTTATATGATCCAATTATGTTATTATTGTTGAGAGAACTTGCACTAGTGAAAGTATGAACCTTAAGCCTTGTTTCCTACCATTGCAATACCGTTTACGCTCACTTTTATCATTAGTTACTTTGCTGTTTTTGTAATTTCAGATTACAAATACCTTTATTTACTATCCATATTGCACTTGTATCACCATCTCTTCGCCGAACTAGTGCACCTATACAATTTACCATTGTATTGGGTGTGTTGGGGACACAAGAGACTCTTTGTTATTTACAAACCTCTGCACTTGGAGGGCCAACAACGTCTACAAGAAGAAGGTTGTGTACTAGACATCACGCCTGTACACTAACACGTCAATGCATTATGTTTAAAGAAAATAACCAATGGCACTAAATTATCTATTTGCACGAGAAATACATAGGCTGAGCGTTTGATCCCTTTTTTGTGAACGCGCCACTACACCCATACGATTGACCGCGCCCGTGCGAACGTCCAAGTTATCGGCGCACCATCCCGAGTTATTGTCTTTTTTCTGGGGTGGACTTCACACCAGTTATTAACTGCTGACGCATGCCGTGTGTACACAGTCTAGCGTGACCTTCCTGCTAGCATGGTCCGAAATTAGTTGAAACTGGATACGAACGATCCCGCGGGCGGCAAAATCTCCCGCCTCCTTCTAAAATTTCCGCCACCTTAGTCTTTAGCATGCGAAATTCCCCTTTTGTCCTTGGTGCGCGGATACTAACAGTTACAATACCGCCCTCATCTACATAATAGGTCGGGGCTGCTTTGGTAACTTTTGGTTTCCCCTCCTACGTCTTGAGCTTGCATTGGTTTTCCTTGAAGAGGAAAAGGTGATGCCGCAATAGTAGCGTAAGTATTTCCCTCAGTTTTTGAGAACCAAGGTATCAATCCAGTAGGAGGCTCCTCAAAAGTCCCACGCACCTACACAAACAAACCAAGAACTCGCAACCAACGGGGTTGTCAATCCCTTCACGGCCACTTGCGAAAGTGAGATCTAACAGAGATAGTATGATAAGATAAATATATTTTTGGTATTTTATAATATAGATGCAAAAAGTAAAGAGGCAAATAAAAGTAGATTGGAAGCAAATATGATAAGAGATAGACCCGGGGGCCATAGGTTTCACTAGAGACTTCTCTCAAGATAGCATAAGTATTACGGTGGGTGAACAAATTACTGTCGAGCAATTGATAGAAAAGCGAATAGTTATGAGATTATCTAGGCATGATCATGTATATAGGCATCACATCCGCAACAAGTAGATTGACTCCTGCCTGCATCTACTACTATTACTCCACACATCGACCGACTCCTGCCTGCATCTAGAGTATTAAGTTCATAAAGAACAGAGTAACGCATTAAGAAAGATGACATGATGTAGAGGGATAAACTCATGCAATATGATATAAACCCCATCTTTTTATCCTCGATGGCAACAATACAATACGTGCCTTGCAACCCTTTCTGTCACTGGGTAAGGACACCGCAAGATTGAACCCAAAGCTAAGCACTTCTCCCATGGCAAGAAAGATCAATCTAGTAGGCCAAACCAAACTGATAATTCGAAGAGACTTGCAAAGATAACTCAATCATACATAAAAGAATTCAGAGGAGATTCAAATATTTCTCATAGATAAACTTGATCATAAACCCACAATTCATCGGATCTCGACAAACACACCGCAAAAAGAGATTACATCAAATAGATCTCCACAAGAGAGGGGGAGAACATTGTATTGAGATCCAAAAAGAGAGAAGAAACCATCTAGCTAATAACAATGGACCCGAAGGTCTGCGGTAAACTACTCACAACTCATCGGAGGGGCTATGGTGTTGATGTAGAAGCCCTCCATGGTCGATTCCCCCTCCGGCAGAGCGCCGGCGAAGGCTCCAAGATGGGATCTCGCGGATACAGAAGGTTATGGCGGTGGAAATTGTGTTTCGGGTGCTCCCTGGATGTTTTCAGGGTACGTAGTCTTATATAGGAGGAAGAAGTACATCGGTGGCCGCCCGAGGGGCCCACAAGACAGGGGGGGCGCGCCCTACCCTCTCGTGGCCGCCTCGGATGCTTCTTGACTTGCACTCCAAGTCCTCTGGATCACGTTCGTTCCAAAAATCACGCTTCCAAAGGTTTCATTCCGTTTGGACTCCGTTTGATATTCCTTTTCTTCGAAATACTGAAATAGGCAAAAAAACAGCAATACGGGCTGGGCCTCCGGTTAGTAGGTTAGTCCCAAAAATTATAATAATGTGTAAAATAAAGCCCATAAACATCCAAAAGGGGTAATATAATAGCATGGAACAATCAAAAATTATAGATACGTTGGAGACGTATCAAGCATCCCCAAGCTTAATTCCCGCTCGTCCTCGAGTAGGTAAATTATAAAAACAGAATTTTTGATGTGGAATGCTACCTAGCATAATTCTCAATGTAATTTTCATTATTGTGGCATGAATGTTCATATCCAAATGATTCAAGATAAAAACTTATAAAACATAAAAATAATAATGCTTCAAAGCATACTAACAAATAATCATGTCCTATCAAAATAGCATAGCCAAAGAAAGCTTATCCCTACAAAGTCATATAGTTAGGCCATGCTTCATTTTCGTTACACAAAATACTCCCATCATGCACAACCCTGATGACGAGCCGAGCAATTGTTTCATACTTTTTAACGCGCTTCAACTTTTTCAACTCTTACGCAATACATGAGCGTAAGCCATGGACATAGCACTTAGGTGGTAAAAGATGATGGTTGTGAGGACAAAAAGAGGGAGAAGATAGTCTCACATCAACTAGGCGTATCAACAAGCTATGGAGATGCCCATCAATAGATATCGATGTGAGTGAGTAGGGATTGCCATGCAACGGATGCACTAGAGCTATAAATGTATGAAAGCTCAACAAAAAGAACTAAGTGGGTGTGCATCCAACTCGCTTGCTCACGAAGACCTAGGGCATTTTGAGGAAGCCCATCATTGGAATATACAAGCCAAGTTCTATAATGAAAAATTCCCACTAGTATATGAAAGTGACAACATAGGAGACTTTCTATCATGAAGATCATGGTGCTATTTTGAAGCACAAGTGTGGAAAAAGAGATAGTAGCATTGTCCCTTCTCTTTTTTCTCTCATTTTATTTTTGTTTCTTTCTTTTTTTTTCTCTTTTTTTTCTTCTTTTTTTTTCTTTCTTTGGCCCTTTTTTTTGTAAAGTCCGAAGTCTCATCCCGACTTGTGGGGGAATCATAGTCTTCATCATCCTTTCCTCACTGAGACAATGCTCTAATAATGAAGATCATCACACTTTTATGGATTTACAACTCAAGAATTACAACTCAAAGCTAGAACAAGATATGACTCTATATGAATGCCTCCGGCGGTGTACCGGGATATGCAATGAATCAAGAGCGACATGTATGAAAATTATGAAGGTGGCCTTACCACAAATACGATATCAACTACATGATGATGCAAAGAGCAATATGACAATGATGAAATGTGTCATAATAAATGGAACGGTGGAAATTTGCATGGCAATATATCTCGGAATGGCTATGGAAATGCCATATAGGTAGGTATGGTGGATGTTTTGAGGAAAATAAATAATGGGTTCAATACCGGCGAAAGTTGCGCGGTAATAAGAAAGGCTAGCAAAGTGGAAGGATGAGTGTGCGTATATCCATGGACTCACATTAGTCATAAAGAACTCATATACTTATTGCAAAAGTCTACTTAGCCCTTGAAGCAAAGTACTACTACGCATGACCCAAGAGGGATAGATTGGTAGGAAAAGACCATCGCTCGTCCCCGACTTCCACCCATAAGGAAGACAATCAAAAGAGCACCTCATGCAACAAATTTGTCACACAACTTTTACCATACGTGCATGGTACGGGACTTACTAACTTCAACAAAAGTATTTCTCAATTTCATAATTATCCACTAGCATGACCCTAACATTACTACCTTTATATCTCAAAACAATTATCAAGCAACAAATTGATCATAGCATCCAATTCACTTCCTATGATAGTTTTTATTATACCCAACTTGGATGCTCATCATTCTAGGACCAAATTTGTAACCATAGCAAATACCATGCTGTTCTAAAAGACTCTCAAAATAATATAAGTGAAGCATGAGAGACTAACAATTTCTATAAAATCAAGCCACCGCCATGCTCTAAAAAATATAAGTGAAGCACTAGAGCAAAAACCATCAATCTCAAAAGATATAAGTGAAGCACATAGAGTATTCTAGAAAATTCTAATCAAATAGGCTTCTCCCAAAAGGTCTGTACAGCAAGGATGATTGTGGTAAACTAAAAAGCTAAGACTAATATAATACATGACACTCCAAGAAAAACACATATCATGTGGCAAATAAAAATATAGCTCCAAGTAAAGTTACCAATGAACGAAGATGAAAGAGGGGATGCCTTCCCGGGGCATCCCCAAGCTTAGGCTTTTGGCTATCCTTGAATATCTTGGGGTGACATGGGCATCCAAAAGCTTAGGCTCTTGCCACTCCTTATTCCATAGTCCATAAAAGCTTTACCCAAAACTTAAAAACTTCACAACACAAAACTCAACAGGAAATCTTGTAAGCTTCGTTAGTGAAAGGAAACAAAACCACCACATAAGGTACTGTAATGAACTCATTATTTATTTATTTTGGTGTTAAACCTACTGTATTCCAAGTTCTCTATGGTTCATACCCTTACATACTAGCCATTGATGCATCAAAATAAGCAAACAACACACGAAAAACAGAATTTGTCAAAAACAGAACAGTCTGTAGCAATCTGTAACTAATGCAAACTTATGGAACTCTAAAAGTCCTACCAAAATATGAAGTACTGGACAATTTGTTTATTGATCAGCAGAAACAAGAATATATGCAAAATCACGTTTCTGTGATTTATTGAATTTTTTCTCGTGAGCGCAAAGTTTCTGTTTTTCAGCAGAATCAAATCAACTGTCATCATAGGTTATCCTATAGGTTCTACTTGGCACAAACACTAATTAAAGCATAAAAACACATCTAAACCGAAGGTAGATGCAAAATTTATTACTAAACAGGAACAAAAACAAAAAACATAAAGAAAATTGGGTTGCCTCCCAACTAGCGCTATCGTTTAACGCCCCTAGCTAGGCATAAAAGCGAAGATAGATCTAAGTAGTGCCATCTTTGGCACTTGATTCATACGTAGCTCGCATGATAGATTCATGAGGAAATTTGACTTTCTTTCTTGGAAAGTTCTCCACGCCTTTCTTTAATGGAAATTGGAATCTAATATTCCCTTCCTTCATATCAATAATCGCACCAATCGTTCAAAGGAAAGGTCTACCAAGAATAATAGGGCAAGAAAGATTGCAATCTATATCAAGAACGATAAAATCTACGGGCACCAAATTTTTATTTGCAACAATGAGAACACCATTGATCCTTCCCATTGGCTTATTAATGGTGGAATCCGCAAGGTGCAAATTTAAAGAGCAATCATCAAGATTATGGAAACCTAGAATATCACATAAAGTTTTTGGAATCGTGGAAACACTAGCACCGAAATCACACAAAGCAAAACACTCATGATCTTTAATTCTAATTTTTATAGTAGGTTCCCACTCATCATTAAGTTTTCTAGGTATAGAAACTTCCAAATTAAGTTTTTCATCATAATATTGCAACAAGGCATCAATGATATGTTTGGTAAAAGCTTTATTTTGACTATAAGCATGTGGAGAATTAACAACGGATTGCAACAAGGAAATACAACCTTCTAAAGAAAAATTATCACAATCAAATTCCTTGAAATCCGAGATAGTGGGTTCAATGCTATTTAATGTCATGACCTCTCCAATCCCACTTTTACCAATTTTAGCATCAAGATCTAAAAACTCCGAATTTTTGGGACGCCTTCTAGGTAAAGTTGACTCATCTTAAGTCCCATAATTTTCAAGATTCATATCGCAAAACAAAGATCTAATAGGAGACACATCAATAACTTTAAGATCCTCATCATTATTTTCATGGAAACTAGAAGAACACGCCTTTACAAAGCTATCTTTCTTAGCACGCAATCTAGCGGTTCTTTCCTTGCACTCATTAATGGAAATTCTCATTACTTTGAGAGACTCATTGATATCATGCTTAGGGGAAGAAGATCTAAGTTTAAGAGAATCAACATCAAGCGGAAGTCATTAACGTTCCTAGCCAAATCATCAACTTTGAGCAACTTTTCTTCAAGCAAGGCATTAAAATTCTTCTGAGAAATCATAAAATCTTTCACACTATTCTCAAAATTAGAGGGCATCTTATTAAAATTACCATACGAATTATTGTAGGAATTTCCATAATTATTAGAGGAATTACTAGGGAACGGTCTAGAATTAAAGTTTCCTCTATAAGCATTGTTTCCAAAACTATTCCTACCAACAAAATTCACATCCATAGGTTCATTATTATTCTCAATCAAAGTAGAAAAAGTCATATCATTGGGATCAAGAGGAGTATTTTTAGTAGCAAATAATTTCATAAGTTCATCCATCTTTCCACTCAAAACATTGATTTCTTCTATAGCATGCACTTTTTTACTAGAAGATCTTTCGGTGTGCCATTGAGAATAATTTGCCATAATATTATCAAGAAGTTTTGTAGCATCTCCTAACGTGATTTCCATAAAAGTGCCTCCCGCGGCCGAATCTAAGAGATTTCTAGAAGCAAAGTTCAAACCGGCATAAATTTTTTGTATGATCATCCATAAATTCAAACCATGAGTAGGGCAATTGCGAATCATCAATTTCATTATTTTCCAAGATTGGGCAACATGCTCATGATCAAGTTGTTTAAAATTCATAATATCATTCCTAAGAGTGATAATCTTAGCAGGAGGAAAATACTTAGAGATAAAGGCATCTTTGCACTTGTTCCAAGAATCAATACTATTTTTAGGCAAAGACGAAAACCAAACTTTAGCACGATCTCTAAGTGAAAACGGAAATAACTTCAATTTAACAATATCATTATCCGTATCTTTCTTCTTTTGCATATCACACAAATCAACAAAGTTGTTTAGATGAGTAACGGCATCTTCACTAGGAAGGTCGGCGAATTGATCTTTCATAACAAGATTCAGCAAAGCAATATTGATTTCACAAGACTCAACATCATTAAGAGGAACAATCGGAGTACTAAGGAAATCATTGTTATTGGTATTCGAGAAATCACAAAATTTGGTATTATCTTGCGCCATGGCAACAAGTAATCCAACACACAAGCAAACAGAAAGAGGCAAGTGAAAAGAGAGGAGGAGATTGGGAAAGAGAGGGCAAATAAAATGGCAAGGGTGAAGTGGGGGAGAGGAAAACAAGAGGCAAATGGAAAATAATGTAAATGCGAGGGAGATAGGTTTGTGACGGGTACTTGGTATGTCTGGACTTGAGCGAAGACCTCCCCGGCAACGGCGCCAGAAATCCTTCTTGCTAAGTCTTGAGCTTGCGTTGGTTTTTCCTTGAAGAGGAAAGGGTGATGCAGCAATAGTAGCGTAAGTATTTCCCTCAGTTTTTGAGAACCAAGGTATCAATCCAGTAGGAGGCTCCTCAAAAGTCCCACGCACCTACACAAATAAACCAAGAACTCGCAACCAACACAATAAAGGGGTTGTCAATCCCTTCATGGCCACTTGCGAAAGTGAGATCTAATAGAGATAGTATGATAAGATAAATATATTTTTGGTATTTTATAATATAGATGCAAAAAGTAAAGAGGCAAATAAAAGTAGATTGGAAGCAAATATGATAAGAGATAGACCTGGGGGCCATAGGTTTCACTAGAGGCTTCTCTCAAGATAGCATAAGTATTACGGTGGGTGAAAAAATTACTGTCAAGCAATTGATAGAAAAGCGAATAGTTATGAGATTATCTAGGCATGATCATGTATATAGGCATCACGTCCGCAACAAGAAGACCGACTCCTGCCTGCACCTACTACTATTACTCCACACATCGACCGACTCCTGCCTGCATCTAGAGTATTAAGTTCATAAAGAACAGAGTAACGCATTAAGCAAGATGACATGATGTAGAGGGATAAACTCATGCAATATGATATAAACCCCATCTTTTTATCCTCGATGGCAACAATACAATGCGTGCCTTGCAACCCTTTCTATCACTGGGTAAGGACACCGCAAGATTGAACCCAAAGCTAAGCACTTCTCCCATGGCAAGAAAGATCAATTTAGTAGGCCAAACCAAACTGATAATTCGAAGAGACTTGCAAAGATAACTCAATCATACATAAAAGAATTCAGAGGAGATTCAAATATTTCTCATAGATAAACTTGATCATAAACCCACAATTCATCGGATCTCGACAAACACACCGCAAAAAGAGATTACATCAAATAGATCTCCACAAGAGAGGGGGAGAACATTGTATTGAGATCCAAAAACAGAGAAGAAGCCATCTATCTAATAACTACGGACCCGAAGGTCTGTGGTAAACTACTCACAACTCATCGGAGGGGCTATGGTGTTGATGTAGAAGCCCTCCATGGTCAATTCCCCCTCCGGCAGAGCGCCGGCGAAGGCTCCAGGATGGGATCTCGCGGATACAGAAGGTTACGGCGGTGCGAATTTGTGTTTCGGGTGCTCCCTAGATGTTTTCGGGGTACGTAGGCTTATATAGGAGGAAGAAGTACATCGGTGGCCACCCGAGGGGCCCACGAGACAGGGGCGCACCCTATAGGGGGGGCGCCCTACCCTCTCGTGGCTGCCTCGGCTGCTTCTTGACTTCCACTCCAAGTCCTCTGGATCACGTTCGTTCCAAAAATCACGCTTCCGAAGGTTTCATTCCGTTTGGACTTCGTTCGATATTCCTTTTCTTCGAAATACTGAAATATGCAAAAAAAACAGCAATACAAGCTGGGCCTCCGGTTAGTAGGTTAGTCCCAAAAATGATAATAATGTGTAAAATAAAGCCCATAAACATCCAAAAGGGGTAATATAATACGTTGGAGACGTATCACCCCCCACTACACGGCACCCCCATTTCCTCTCCCCCTCCCACAAAAACGACTAACTCCACAGCACCAAAGCATCTTACATCATGCCGTCCATACTTCATTGCCCTTTCTCCCCTCCCCTATCGAAACCCTAGACTGCTCATCCACCGGCGTACCATAGCCCATTCACTGCCAGCGGCGTCCACCTCGCCGGATCTGCTTCTGCGGCCACATCTACCCCTCCCACCTCCCCTAGAAACAAGTAGACTGCTCATCCACCACTGTACCACAACCAATTTAGTGTCGGCCTTGTCCACGGCGCCGGATCTGCTTCGTCGGTACTCTCGTCAACCACCGCGCATCTGCAGCGGCTCATTCGTACTCCCCACCGGAGACGCTTCGTCCACACCCCCCGGAGCCGGCCCACCGACGCCCCCGTCGACGGCCTCTGATCCTCTTCGCTGACACCTTCCTCAACCCTACCGGAGCCGCTTCGCCGACACCATTGTCAACCCTACCAGAGTAGCTTCACCTATACCATTCTCAACCCTACCGGGTCCGCTTTGCCAACTCACAAGTCCACGGCCTCAGATCCGCTTCCTCGCACCCTCATCCAACCTACCAGAGCATCTTCTGACGCCCCGTCCACGGCCGTAGATCTGCATTATCGACGCCATCCTTAACCCAACCATCGGAGCAACTTCTGACGCCCCGTCCACGGCCGCAGATCCGCATCATCGACACCATCCTTAATCCAACCACCGGAGCAGCTTCTAACGCCCCGTCCATGGCCGTAGATCCACATCGTCGACACCATCCTTAACCCAACCATCGGAGCAGCTTAACCTACGCCCTCGTCCACGGCCACAGATCCGCTTCGCCCACACCGTAGTCCACCCTACCGAAGCCGTTCCACAAACACCCTACTCGACGGTTCTAGATCTCCTTACCGGACCCCGACAGCCAGCGCAGGTCATCACCCTTGACGTTTCTAACCTGATTCCCACCGTATGGAGAGATGCCAAGCACCCGCCATGGCCTAGGTACTTGTCACCTTTAAACTCGTCCATCATCACTTGCCCGATGTACTTCAAATATACTAACCGGCTGCTGTTACCTGTTATGCAGCTGGCAAAAACTACAAGGACGATGTTTCTTCTGATCTAATAGCTTGGCCAACCAAGATCCTGGACTGAGGCATTGCTATGATCTTGTAAGTGCGTCTCTCCCTCTTGTATTGTTCTGTGCCTGCCAGCATGCTTTGCTAGGATTTTTGACCAGTAATCCCTTTGCGCAGACAATGATTTCTACTACTGGCTACTAAATTAGATATGTAGATGTCATACATGATACTACCTCGTACCTCCGTTCCTAAATATAAGTCTTTCTAGAGATTCCACTATAGGCTACATACAGAGCAAAATGAGTGAATCTACACTCGAAAATGCATCTATATACATCTGTATGTGGTCCATACTGGAATCTCTACAAAGACATATATTTAGGAACAGAGGTAGTACATTACACAAAATCGTAGGTGGCATGTAGGAATTCCAGTGCACTACATTAGGCTCCCTTAGAGTGCCTGCTAGTCCAGCACACAGAGTCATGGCTAGTTTATGCTACGCACACAAACGTTAATTGGTGGTTTAAATATGCGCAAGGGATATGCAATGTAGTATCATGTAGAGATGTCTGAAATTAGCCGTGTCAACTTGCAGATAGGGTTACACAATGAAAAAGTACAAGATGTATGTGGCAATTTCATGGAACATCGCAAAAAAAGGAGAGGCAGCGGTGAGCCTATATAGTGTGCTATGGTACGTCACTCCTCCATTGCAATCATCGTGACATGGTATTTGTATGTTAGTTCTATTTGCCAAGTTTCTTAGTGATAGTTATTACGAGTTATCCTAAGAAAATAAGCACCTCTGAATATAAGCTCCATGTAATAAGCCAACTAGTTCTTTTCATTGCGTTTTCAGCTTATCTTTGGTATGATCAGTGGAAAGTCTAGATTGCATTATATTTTTTTCATTTTGCTGCCCATATGAAAATTAATTTGACTTGGAAACATCACAAATTGAACCCAGTGCATTAATTAATATGATAGGAAAACAGACCATCACTATTTGCTCAAAATGCAAATACAAAGATACCATCTACTTGGCACAATCTACTTTGGTCAATGTTTTCCATAGAGATCACATTGCCTAATTTAAACGAAGAACGCATGACCCACATTTAAATGAAGAACAATTATTTATTGAAATTCGATGGTCCAAGTGGCTGGTTATTATCATATAGCAGCACCACCTGAAAGCATCATATAGCAGCCAGGGAGATTTGCCCCTACCCGCCGGCCATGTAGCCTAGCTGGACATAGCATCGTCGAGGACCATGCCAGATGGGACCAGTGGCGACGGCTCGCTGGAGGAACCCTAGTGCTGTAGGCAGGGGACCGAGCTAGAGGGAAAGGGGAGAGGAGATGCAAGCAGGCAGGGCAATGAACGCTTGTGTGTTTGTTTTTACTTGAGGGTCAGGTGTGACACGGGCGTCAGCAGTTGCATTTTGAGTGTAATATAGGCAGACAACAGAGTCATTTCACTATTCCCCTTCCCTTCAATTTTAGTGAGGTTCTACCCGAAACACCCCCCTCCAAAGCGAAATTAGTTAAGCCCAAGCCCATAACTCAAAAATGACTTCTTTACATCTTTTATGGCCCTGAAAAGGCGGAATCGAACTGGCCCTTAACCTGCAATTCAATTGTGCGTGCAATGATGAATCACTCCTGCCTGCTATAGTGTACATTTAGGCATCATCATACATGGCATAACCTAATACATGTGCATTCCATTGTAGAATCTGGAATATGCAATGTTTATGTTAGTTCATATGTTGCACATGATGTTTAAATGCCCCTTAAATCTGGTCAGTCAAGTGATGGTCTTTAAGCCTCCTTCTTTGCTTCTTTTCTTGATATGTAAGATTTGCTCACACATCTGTTCAATTGCTTGTTTGCATCAGCCAGCCATACTAGGACTGTTTGCTTTGATTACTTGTTGTTCTTGACCTAACACTCTAACAGAGCTTGTCAATGATTTAAACACTAAGGGCTGCTGTAGTGGGGCCTTGTCTAACTCATAGGTGACATAAAGGTTTGGCTGTACACTAAAGTAGGCTCTCCAAGAGTACCTGGAGATCCAGTTCAAAGGTATGCCTAGTTTTTACATAGTGCAGACATAGTAAATGCTCATTTCATTGTGTGCAAGTGCAAGAGATGCGGCATGTTTCATTATGTGGTGTTGTTTTGTTGTAATCTCATCCTTTTGTGTTCACAGACTGGAAAGTATGCATATTTATCTTCCAAGGAGACGAGTAACTAGTTTGTGTCACCTTGCAGAGGGGGTGCAATGAAGATAAGATTGAGGATTTCCAAGTACAAGTTGTTAGGAAGGAGCCTTGCAAGAGAAGTAGGAGCTGCGCTGAGCCTCTTCAACCTGTTAAGGTAAGTCACTATATGCAACTCAACAGTTCAATTCCTTGTTTGTTTCAGGCATAGTTAATTTGCTCTTTTCAATTGCTTTATTTGTCCTCAGTTAATGAGATGCCCAAAGAATCATGCCTGATGTTGGGTACTTGTATAACTATTAGTTGACATAATTAAAGGCCTTACCATTTAATTACTCTACCGAAGTGTGCCTGAAGCTTTGGAGTCTATTAACCAACTATTATTGCATGAGGCTCACAATCTAGTTTATACTAGGCTAATGATTGCATAGTTTTTCTTGTTGTAGTATGTTTGTATGAAACCCTCTGCTATTCATTATGCTGCCTATGACTTTAATTGAGCTATAGAATGGCTAACTACTTGCTTACTTATACGCAATGTGTTGTCTAAATTTGTAACTTGTCTGTGTTTTGGATTGGACCCCAACATCATGCTCCCCTGGTGAGCTAAGAGAGATTTCTGTATGCAGGCTGCACAGACTATCTTTCTTATAATTTTTAAAATATCACCTGCTTATGCTTCATGACATGTAACATTATTGTTAGTCCTGTTTTGCCATGTAGTACAAAATAGTGTCTTGCTCGCTTCACTGTTGTAACTATATTTTTGCCCTAGTCGTGTGTACTTACAGAAACATTTCAGGATGAAGTGACATCAACACAAAGATCTGCGAGCAGTGCGGCATGGCCGTTACCGAATGATTATGGGTTGGAATTGGAATGTGCCGATGTTCTCGAGCATCAACTAGAGGTGGCAAGACAACGTGTACATGATTGTCAATGTAGAATCAACAAGTTGAGACTGGACATGCAGGTATTAGATGCAGGAGTCAAAAAAATGAAACAAGACAATAAGGTAACCATGAAGGAATTGTAGATTTTGCAGACTGAAATTTGTGCTATCTGAATCCGACCAATCCTATTTTCTGAAGAGATTATAGTTAAAATGGAGTTAAGTTGATGCGCGTCCATGATGTATGGAGCTGTATTTGCCCAGTGTATGTAATTTGTTGTTTGTGTATGCTTTATTATCACCTGTGCTAAACCATAATGCCCAGTGGGTATAATCGGCTGTAATTTCTTTATTGTATAGTGTAGGATTATTCTACGTTCTATGCCTTGGTCTCTTTGTTGTATAGTGTATGTTTTTGAGAGGTGATAGTATAGAGTAGGATAATTCTTTGAATATGCTATATCGTTCAAACGGGGGCCAACTCACCCAAACATTGTAGTGACCATGGCCCTCCATGGCCGTACGATCCACGTGCCATGTACGGGACGGACGATCCATGGCCTTATATGGGCCGTCGGTTCCATGGGCCTTCAATGGGCCGCCAGATCCATGGGCCTTCTACGTCTCATAGGATTCATGGGCCTTGTACGGGCCGACTCATCTATGGGCCTTGTACGGGTCTTCAATGGGCCATAGACGGGCTAGAGTGGAAATCATACGGTTTATGGGTTGACCATAACGGGCCGTTAATAGGCCGTATTTGGTGATGCTATGAAAATAGCACAATACATTAACGGTCCACAAATGGGCCGACTGTAACGACGGGCTGAATTTGGCCCATAAGCAAAAAATGAAAGTAATGGGCCATAAGTAACCGAATGTTGCAAATGAGCCCAAGAATAAATGGGCCCTCAGAAGGCCGAAAGATAACTTGGGCTGGAAACGGCCCAATGGAATAACGGGCCGTTAATGGGTAGAAAGTGATACATTGTTCATTACGGGCCAGTTTCACCACAGTCCGTTAATGGGCCAAGAGTTACAAAGGGCCTTATATGGGCCAAAAAAGTCATGGGGCACACATAGGCCAGAAGTTAAAATGGGCTGGAATCATATTGGACGGCCCAGATGACGCTACTGGGCCTAATTCGGAGAGGTCATAACGGGCCCTGGGTTAGCGGGCTGTAAATGGGCTATATGCAAACAGGCTGTTAACAGGCTTTCCGTAGGTCGGCCCGCCACCTTTTGACCAAGTCAAACGGGCCGGCCTTTTCACAGGAATGGGCCTCTGTTGGGTCGTGCCACGTGTCGCTGTATCATAGGCGCCTTCAGTCCAATGAGTGGATGACATCTGTCCCAACGGTGAGCCGACACGTGTTTCCTCCAGCCAATGATGATTTTACACATGGAAAATCCCCATTGGTCGGGGCTGTTAACGGGTTATCTAATCCAAAACCAGACCCGATAGCTTAACGGTGTTCCGTTACGGTGGATGCCACGTGTCGGTCACCCTTGACGAAAGCACTTCTGTGACGCGGGATTTATCGTCATGGAAGTGGACACTTCCGTGGTGATAATTTTTGTGATGTCATGGAACACTTCTACGACAGCACAGGTATGGCTATCTTGATTCTGTCATAAAATCTTCATGGATGTATATGCATGACAAAAAATGCGACCTACTGTGACAAACACGTATCATCACGAAAGTGTATTTTTTTGTAGTGATTAGAGAATGATGTGATTGACTTGACCCATTCCGTTAGCTTAGCACTTGATCGTTTAGTATGTTCCTATTGCTTTCTTCATGACTTAAACATGTTCCTATGACTATGAGATTATGCAACTCCCGAATACCGGAGGAACACTTTGTGTGCTATCAAATGTCACAACATAACTGGGCGATTATAAAGATGCTCTACAGGTGTCTCCGATGGTGTTTGTTGAGTTGGCATAGATCGAGATTAGGATTTGTCACTCCGATTGTCGGAGAGGTATCTTTGGGCCCTCTTAGTAATGCACATCACTATAAGCCTTGCAAGCAATGTGACTAATGAGTTAGTTGCGGAATGACGCATTATGGAACGAGTAAAGAGACCTGCCGGTAACAAGATTGAACTAGGTATTGAGATACCGACGATCGAATCTCAGGCAAGTAACATACTGATGACAAAGGGAACAACGTAAGTTGTTATGCGGTTTGACCGATAAAGATCTTCGTAGAATATGTGGGAGCCAATATGAGCATCCAGGTTTCGCTATTGGTTATTGACCGGAGATGAGTCTCGGTCATGTCTACATAGTTCTCGAACCCGTAGGGTCCGCACGCTTAACGTTCGATGACGATTTGTATTATGAGTTATGTGATTTGATGTACCGAAGGTAGTTCAGAGTCCCGGATGAGATCATGTACATGACGAGAGTCTCGAAATGTTCAAGGTGTAAAGATCGATAATATTGGAAGGCTATATTCGGATGTCGGAAAGGTTCTGAGTGGTTTGGATATTTATCGGAGTACCGTAGAGCTACGGGAATTCGCCGGGGAGTATATGGGCCTTATTGGGCTTTAAGGGAGAGAGAGAGGGCAGGCCACGCGCCCCCCAAGGCCTAGTCCGAATTGGACTAGGTGGAGGGGCGGCGCCCCCTCCTTCCTTCTCTTCTCTCTTCCCTTTCCTTCTCTCCTACTCCTACTACTTGGAAGGGGGGAATCCTACTCCCGGTGGGAGTAGGACTCCCTAGGGCGCGCCATAGTAGAGGGCCGGCCCTCCCCCTCCTCCACTCCTTTATATACGGGGGAGGGGGCACCCCATAGACACAAGTTGAACATTGATCTTTTAGCCGTGTGCGGTGCCCCCCTCCACCATAATCCACCTCGGTCATATCGTAGCGGTGCTTAGGCGAAGCCCTGTGTCGGTAGCTTCATCAACACTGTCGTCACGCCGTTGTGCTGACAGAACTCTCCCTCGAAGCTCTACTGGATCATGAGTTCGTGGGACGTCACCGAGCTGAACGTGTGCTGATCGCGGAGGTGACGTACGTTCGGTACTAGGATTGGTCGATCGTGAAGACGTACGACTACATCAACCACGTTGTCATAACGCTTCCGCTTACGGTTTACGAGGGTACGTGGACGACACTCTCCCCTCTTGTTGCTATGCATCACCATGATCTTGCGTGTGCGTAGGATTTTTTTTGAAATTACTACGTTCCCCAACAGCTAGATGGCTTCTTCTCTTTTTTTGATTTTCAATACAATGTTCTCCTTGATGTTCTTGGAGATCTATTTGATGTAATGACTTTTTGCGATGTGTTTATTGGGTCCGATGAATTGTGAGTTTGTGATCAGATCTATCCACTAAACTCTTTTATGCATGATTGTTATATTTCTTCTCCGAATTATTGGTTTGGTTTGGCCAACTAGATTGATTTATGTTGCCATGGGAAGAGGTGCTTTGCGATGTGTTCGATCTTGCGGTGCTCAATCTCAATGACAGAAAGAGACATGACACACATGTATAATTTCTATTAAGGGTAACAAGATGGGGTTTATTCATATGTGGGTTTATCTTGTCTACATCATGTTATCTTGCTTAAAACATTAAAAAACAGTTTGGCATCGAATTACATCAAATTAAAAAAACAAATATTACATTCTGACATTGTTGTCCCCTTTAACCACCCACTGATGCACAATCAGATCTTTCTTTAGTTGCTCGTGAGTTGGTCGATGCCGAATTTGTAGATGCATTTGAATAAAATTTTCAAATATGGTCGGATTCTGGTCTGGACGTTTGATAGAATCACCCATGTTCTCAAATTCTTGAGTTGCGGCAGCACCTCGCCCTCATCCTCGATGATCATGTTGTGCATGATCACACAACATGTCATCACCTCCCACAAGGTCTCCTAATCCCATTATTTAGCAGGTCCACGAACAACTGCAAAACGGGCCTGCAGAACTCCAAATGCCCTCTCGACATCCTTTTTTAGCTGCTTCTTGTCTAGGGTAAACTGAGACTTTTTTCTGGCCAACTGGGTTAGAGATGGTGTTGACAAAGGTAGCCCATGAAGGATAGATACCGTCAACCAGATAGTTGCCCATGTTGTACTCATGTCCATTGACAGTATAGTGGCAAGGAGGAGCTTTTCCTTTAGTCAGCCTCACAGTCAACGGTGATCGGTGCAACACATTGATGTCATTGCGAGACCCGGCATGCCAAAGAAAACGTGCCAAATCCAAAGATCATGTGATGCAACTGCTTCAAGAATGATGGTGGGCTTCTTAACATGACTCTAGTATTGCCCTTGTAAATCCTTTGCACAGTTCTTCAATTTCCAATGCATATGCAGTCAAGAGATACAAGCAAACCTAGCCACCCTATTGCTTTTGAGATTTCCAAGAGCCTCTCGGTGTTTGTCAAAGTTGGTTCTCTCAGATACTGAGGTCCAAGCACCTTGACTTCGACAGTTGCAAACCTAACCATGGTATCTCCACATGTGCTCTCAAACATACGTAGATACTCGGGCCCACGAATTACCGGTCGTGCAATATGCAAGCATCCGGACGCAATGGTACAAACGATTGAAGACAGTCTTGCGCATCCGAAAATGCCGGCAAAAATGGTCATCGAAGAGTGTATCGGGGGCAAATTAGTCAGTCATCAGTGTCAAATGGTCGCGCACCCTGTTGCGGTTGAGCGCTCGATGACCCTTGATCAACCACTTAAAATTGGGAACATGCTCCTCCGCATGCTCCGCGTCTTCAAGGATCGCCTACATCATCGCCGTCTCATCCGTGCAGTCGTCCTCGTCGGACGGCTCAACATAGTGCTCATATATGTACTCCAAATTGGAATCCATTGTTTGAAAGAAGAAGGAACAACTTTTTGAGCTCCGGCAAATCATTTAATAGTTGCCGGGCATGGTGAGTATAGCAGTAGCAGATGGTACGGCGACGAAGGAGAAGCGGGGTGGAGCCCGACTGGAACGTTTGAGGTGGCAGAGACGTATAGTTCCGACAAGGGTGTTGCGTGGCGGCCAGGATGGTGGAGCGGCGGCGGAGGTAAGAGAGAGAGAAAGAAGAAAAAATGGGGAGGATGGAGGTGCGGGGTCCGGGAAGGTTTTTGGGTGGGCCGGGGCTGTTGGAGTCCTACATGTCTACTGACTGGACTCCAACAAAGCCACCCCCACGCTTGTCTTGGGTTTGCCAGAAAAAGTACGCCCGGTACGCTCGGTGGACCGATACAGACCCGCATTGGATGGCTTCCGTGGTCCATACCACGCGGTCCAGACGTATGTGGACGGTTTGAGGGTCCGCCTTGAAGATGTTCTAAGCATTATTTGGGCTACTATACAGCATAACTTAATAAATCAGTATTTAAATAACATCTTTAGCATACAGGGGCATTGTAGATTTTCACCACCAGCTACAGCCTCACCTATCGTCCTAAAATAGTACCAAACAGGTTTTTTTGGCTTCTCAGCTTGTACTAGCTCCATCTTGCTTCTCGGCTTCTACCAGCTCTAGCCGCTTCTCGTTCAGCCGCAGCCCAAACAAACATATGACCTAAGTGTAATGTTGCACTGTCGTGAAACATATCTCTTATTTATCCACACAAAAATCATGATGCCACATTTTTTTTGAGAAAACTTCAAATCTATTCATGAACTGTCATGGCAGTACAAAGAACACTAGAATTATAAAAATTACATCCAGATCAATTGACCACCTAACAACGACTACAAACACCGGTGCGAGCCGAAGGCGCGCCGCTGTCATCGCCCCTCCTTCACCGGAGCCAGGCAAAACTCGTTGTAGCAAACAGTCAGGAAGTCGTCGTGCTAAGGCCCCACAGAACCAGCGCACAAGAACATCAACCGCCGTCGATGAAGAGAAGTGTAGATTAGAAGAATCCAACCAGTACACATGAACGTAAACGCACCAAGACTGAATCCATGGAGATCCACCGTAGATCAACACCAGCCGAATCCTGCGAGATACGCCGGGGATTAGGCAGGAGGACCTTATTCCAACTACAGGGAGCCGCCACCGTCTCGCCTTCCTAAATAGGATATAAACCCTAATCAACCCTGAAAGAAAACCTACAAACATAGCAGGAGCCCTCCCACCGGCTAGGGCCGAGGTCCACCACACCTCCATGGCCCTAAGGCCACCGGAGACAAGGTGGATCAACGGCGGCGGCGGCGGGAGGCAAGAAGACCCTCGTCTTTGGAGGAGTTTCTCATCATGATGCCATGTACTAATTCATGTTTAGCACCAACGCAACAAAATATATGCCACTGTGATGTCCAATATGAGCACGAAAGATCCATGGCATAACAACATCAATGAAAGACGATGAAAGACGATGACGAAGCGCGCGTTTGCTCTAGTATAGTATACACATCGCTTGGTACAAGAAGCCATTGATAGTGGGTCCCGCGGGCAAACGACGAGGAATGGTCAACTCGATCAACATGGCTAGGACTCTTATTTTATCAGACTACACTAAGCTCTTCATTTGAATCATTACGCACCAAACAAACCAAAGCGTAAACAAACTAGGCAGAGGATTTTCCATCTTGCCTTGAGTAACCTAAAATTTAAAAAAACTGAAAACATTTAATCATTAAATCCATATTGTTAATCGATCACAAGCAATAGATTTTCATAAGTGCACCCATTCGTTGAATGGCGGTTCAAATTTGCCAAAATCCATGACTAGTAGTAATCCTTAAGGGTAGCAAGTTTGTCAACAATATCTTTGAGAACGGATCATATGGGTATCATGTAGTTACATTGTACAGGCCATCACATCGCCTTCACCTGACCTGCCGCATGAAAGAAAAAAAATGTCTTACTCAAACAACATGACATCTAATGGTGGCCAGAAAGTAAGGCTTCAACTTTGAAACATAGGTTTTCAGGAACTAACCGGTTTTGTCGATTTTAGGAAGCAAACTTGGCAATGAGCTCCTTTAAAAGATAGGGGCATGTACTAATTATGTCGTCGAAGACTTCAGCCGCCGTTATCTCTTTCAAATTAGACGGTGTCTTGAGGAACTCAAGGCATACCTCCTTCAGTCCACCACAGCTGTGCCGCTCAGCTAGAATAAAAATAGTTCTGACCGAGCTCACGGCTATGTGTTTGCATAACTTTTCTTCACATAGTACCTTCAGCCTTTGGAGATCGTATCTATCTGCCGCTGCAAGCAAATGCTGCAGCCACAATAATTCTTGGGCTTCTCTTTCCTCCACGTTGTCGACCTCTATGTCGGGTAACGAGTCGGTGTAAATAAAGCTAAGCAATGCCCTAAACACTCTCGCCTCCATGTCTTCTATTTGTATGACGCTTGCTACCGTGCCTTCCATCATGGGGCCAAAGAGCTCTGCCTTGAAGACCGAAGACCGAGCGGCAAGCACGCACCGGTGCGCGACGATCGTCTCGCCGCCGACGCTGAACGTCACGTCGGTGCCCTCCTTGGACAGGAGGAGGTTCATGATATGCCGTTGTATGCTGGAAGGCGGCACCGTGATGAAGCGATCAAACGTGGTGGCGACGGCGAGGTCGCATCGGATGGTGAAGCAATTGCCCTTGAGATGACTTGACTTCTCGAGGTCGTCTCTTTTCCAAAAATACTTATGGCCCCATGTCGCATGGCAGCTGGAGAAATCGTGTGCCTTTTTGGCTCGAACACATGCGGGGCCTTGGTTTTCAACCTCGTCGACGAAGCTAAAGGAGTAGTGCACCTTCACAGCCTCTGTGACATCTTTATCGACAAGGTGCAGATAGAGAGAGATGTATTGGCTGCTTTCCGAGGTGTCGCCGTTAGGGAAGCAGCGGATGGACCAACGGCGGCCTCCTACCGTGAAAGGGAGAGACGCGATCGCCTTGCCAGGAGGCACAGAGGCTTTCGTACGCAAGTAATAATCGGTGACCACAAACAGGTGGTACCCGCTGGCCGTGGAGACGTCGACGGCGTGGCCGGTGGCGGTGTCACCAGCGTAGCGGGTGATAGAGACGCCGGCGAACGACATGGCGGACGGGCAGAATATAACCGACGAGTCTCCTGTGCGAGTCGCCGGAGTTGACGAACAAAACACGCACGTCGCACCCAGACGAGCAGGTCGATTCACATCACGTTGTGTATGTATGTATGTATGTATATATAGACGCCGACATACAACGCCGTAACACACCCGGACTCTAAAAAGAAGCCGAGACTGACACGCGGACAGGTTGGTTATTTGGACAAGCGGCGGTAAATCTTGATCCCCCAGTCTACATAAAAAAAACTCAATCTATCTGCAGCTTTGATTGAATTTGAATGTAGCAAGTCACGGAGATTGGAATTGGATAGGAATAGGAGGCTGCTAGGCGTCATGCGGATGCAAAAAGAAAACAACATCCACCTGAACCGTACGATCTGGGTGTCCCTAGCCGCCGATGGAAGTCAACGCAGTCTTCCCTCCCTCTGTTCTTCCCATCGCATAACACAGCCATGACCATGACGCCTAGCAACTCTGGCGGCCTGCACGGCAGCGCCGGCAGCAACGCCACCCGTCGTATCAACTCCGGCGGCCTCTCAGCATCAACTCGCTGCACAGCGGTGGCGTCGCACCACTGGCTCGCAGCATGACGGCGCCGGCAGCACCGGCTCGCAGCAACTCCACCCGTCGTAGCAGCTCCGGCGGCCTCGCAGCATCGGCGGTGGCGTCGCAGCACCCTCTCGTTACTTGTCGATGATTGTCGCAGCACTGGCTCGAAGCACGACGGCGTCGTCGCAGCATCGCCGGCATCGTCGCAAACATCGCCGGAGCAGTTCGAATCGCTGTCGCAGCAGTTGAGCCGCCGTTGCCGAGATGTCGTCGCAGCACGAATCGCAGCACGATGACGCCGTCCAAATGTCGACGGCCGTCGCAGCACGGCGCGGCGGCGCCGTCGCAGCATCACCGGAGCAGTCGAGATCTTGTCGCAGCATCGGGTCACCGTCGCAATCCCGTCGCAGCATCAGGTCGCCGTCGCAGCCGAACCGCCCCCCTCGCAGCACCCTCGAATCACTTAAAAAAAGAGCTTGTGGAGGGCATCCATGGTGGGTGAGATCCCCGCCCGATGGAAGAGAAGAAATGGGAGGGGAGAAGATGGTTTGAACAGGAAGAGGGAGGACGTCTGGCTGAAAATGATCACATGACAGGATAAGGGAGAGAAAGAATAAAGCGGTGGTGGGCTCTATGTGACGCGTGGCAGTCAAAGAAGACGGCTGCGCGAGCGAGTCGTCTGCATCCGGATGAAACCAAGCAGTTTCCATAGGAATACTGAAACAGATGGAGCACAGGCTGTCCAGTTGCCAAACTGTTCTAGCCGAAATCAACGATACTACTGGCACATTGCTGCAGTTGATCTCTCTCTAGGGTAAAATATGCCTTGTTGACAAAACAAGTTTCAGATAGGAACTGACAACAGTACAAACCACTGGTTATCCTTCAGCGACAGTTTAGCGCCGATATCTTCGACAACGGAAGGGCACCATGATGTAGCTTGACTGTCCGTCCAGCTCACCCATCGCTATGACTCTGCCACTGAGTTCCTGCCTGAAAAGAAAGAAACAGAATGTTCATACAGTATGTCGCAAACTATCAAGAAAAGACACACAGCGAGACATGACGGTATGTTGCTTCTCTGAATTGGAAAAATAAAATCTCGGATTGATGGGCTGGGCATGATACATCCATTTTCTTTTCCCAAAGCGCAGATGATGCAACCAATTAAAATGTTTTCTGGCATAACATGAAGTCACACTAACTGACTGGTGCCAAAGGAAACAAAAGTACAACCTAGAAACATAAATATCAAAACAGTATATTAAAAAATACAGAAAAAAAAACTAACCGTTCTTATACATTTTAGGATGTAAACTTAGCAATGAGCTCCTTTAGAAGAGAGGGACATGTTCTAGTTATGCCCTCCAGGCCATCAGCCGCCGTTATCTCTTTCAAATTAGCAGGAGTCTTGATGAACTCAAAGCAAACCTCCTTCAATCCAGAACAGCTGTGCTGCTCAGCCAGAGCAAGGATAGTCGTCACTGAGCCAACACCTATGTGTTTGCATAGCTTTTTTTCGCATAGTGCTTTCAGCCTTTGGAGATCGTACCTATCCGCCGCTGCAAGCAAGTGCTGCAAAAACAATGCTTCTTGGGCTCCCCCTTCCTCCTCCCCCATGTCTATCTCCATATCAGGTAGCGTGTCGGTGTAAATAAATTCAAGCAAGGCGCTAAACACCTTTGCTTCCATGTCTTCTACATATATGACACTTGCTACAGTGCCCTCCTTCATGGAGCCAAACAGCTCTGCCTTGAAGACCGCTGACCGAGCTGCAAGCACGCACCTGTGGGCAGCAAACTTCTCACAGGACACAATGAATGTCACGTCTGTGCCTTCCTTGGACAGGAGGAGGTTGCTGATATGCCGTTGTATGCTAGAAGGCGGTACCTTGATGAGGAGATCAACTGTGGTGGCAACAGCGAGGTCACATCGGATGGTGAAACAATCATCCTTTAGATGGTTTGATTTCTCAAGAGCTTCTATTTTCATGAAATCCATGTGACCCCAAAATCGAACACTGCTGGAGAAGTTCCTTGGCTTCAATGCACGAAAAAATGCTGAATCCTGCTTCTCAACCTCGTCGACGAAACTAAATCCGTACTGCACCTTCAGAGCCTTCGTAACATTTTCATCAAGAAGGGAAAGAAAGAGAGATGCAGAGTTGGCACTCTCTGAGAGGAGGCCATTAGGACAGTAGCTGATTCTCCAACGATGGCCTCCTACCATGAAAGGGAGAGAGAAGACCCCCTTTCCATTAGGTGTAGTTTGCTTTGATGTGCGAGTAGTCATCAACCACAAGCAGATGGTACCCGCTTGCCGTGGAGACATCGATGGTGTGGCCGACAGCCTTGCCTTCGACGATGAGAGACACGCCGGCAAATGACATGGCAGATGAGCAGGATTTAACTGAAATCTGGTGTGGAGTATGCGGGGGAGAGTGAGTTGGTGTAGCAGACTAGCACTTCAACCACATGCTATCTCTGGAATGCTCGATCGTAAAGAGGGGGAATTCATAAGAATTACCCCCTCATCTTCCTCGTGCGTTCAAGTTATAGCAGCACGATTTCACTAAAGTAGAATCCTCACAGTCGGAATCAAATTCACAGCAGATCTTCCTTGATCCATTTTTCTCTCACCTACACAGATATTTACAAGATTCAGTATAGAGTGTTAACCTGATTCATGGCCTTTCATTTATACAAGTACTTAAGTAGACACACATCAAAAATCCATCTCTGCACCCGAGCTCATCTGCATCCACGCTGATGAAAAAAATCAAAACAAATACTAGAAAAATTCAAAAAATTCAAAAAAAAATTGTGCGGTAGACAATTTGATGCGTGAGGCCCGCTCCAATTTTCAAATCATTTAGACATCTGAGGAGCTCTCAGCAAAAAAAACAATGTGAGGGTCTGTAAAAAAGTTTAATGTTCATGTACTGTTTTGGCCTGATTTGTCTTTTTTGCTATGAGCTTCTTAGATGTCCAAATGACTTCAAATTTGGAGCGGGCCTCACGCATCAAATTTTCTACCGCACAATTTTTTTTTTGAATTTTTTTGGTTTTGTTTTGAATTTTTTATGATTTTTTTTCTAACCAGATGCAGATGAGCCTGGGCACCGGAACGCCCTACTCCAAAATAATATTAGAGCGAAGAAGAACACAAATAATTCATGCTAAACAGTAAGCAGGTCATATGGTATCTATATCAGCTGGAAACTGCTGCTGCAAAGTGCCAATGAAACTAACCAAAATGACTACCAATTCTATGCATGGTGCCGACCAAATCTCCAAATGAGGTTCTGAACCATATATCGCAACATCCAAGAAAACTGAAAGGAAGAAACTCCAGAATCTGGAAATTATGCACCCGAACTACAGAATCTATCCGTGAGTTGGGTTTCAAGTGAGCATCTAGTTGGGCTTCAAGTGCAATCAGCTGCCAAGAATGTTAAATTATGATCTAAATTCTAGTGCCGTGTTGGACTAGACGTAGTACAAACGGTGTGGGCCTTTGCGTTGACGTCGACGCGTACGAGTACAACTCGTTTATTTGTCCTCCAAGGACTCTCATGTATTGCCGTCTTATATATCCCATGTAGTCGCACTTCAGACGGTCTGTCGTCTTGTACTTGTAATACTCCTCCTCATAGTGATTGCGCCTTCGTACGTCCATGGTTTTCTCCCTCAAGGGTTTCCACGTAAAAATCCGTGTCTCTCTGTCTCGTTTATTTCTCGTTATTATCTAACAAGTGGTATACAGAGCCAAGTTACAGATACGGGATCAGAGACGACAGATTAGGGTTGCGTCTTATGCCGCCGCACGCGACCGGCGATCCCTCGAATCCAGAGCCGGATCGATTTGCAAGAAGCCGAGCCGAGGTCTCTTTCCGCTGCCACCGATTCAATCGGTTTGACTTTGATCTGTTGTTCTGCCGTGTTGCCGCTACTGCCCCGTACGCAGCGTCCACATCAGCTGGCCGTTCCATCGAATTGCCGCTGTCGGCTCCACGTGCAGTACCAAGTCCCGAGGCTGTTACGCTGCTGCTATTTGTTTCTGGCGAGGAGACTGATCTGTCCATCGTTCCTTCACGTGAAGCTAAGCTCAGATTTGTTTTTTTATTTCATCATCGATTAAGAACTAGTACTTTCATCAGCCAGTACTAGTATACGTCACGTGAAGACTACATGACTATTTTTACTCGATCAATTGCTACGTGCACAAGGATACTATCAGGTGCTATTTTCTTTAGTTCTCTGCTCCGCATATTAAATTCTGTCAAGAATTTTTCTACCGGCTTGTACTACTTTGTGTACACAGATTTAATCTACTCATGGCATCCATGAAGTACGATCTTCCGCCGCTGGACCGTGACACAAGGTTTACCCTATGGCAAGTCAAGATGCGGGCGTTGTTGGCACAGATCGACTATGATGAAGCACTGGATAGTTTTGGAAAGAACCGAATTGAGGACTGGACTGACGAGGAGAAAAAAATTGATCGTAAGGCTTTGTCAAAAATTCAACTCCATTTGCATAATAATATTTTGCAGGAAGTTTTGAGCGAGAAAACTGCCGCCGCTCTATGGTTAAAGCTGGAAGGGATTTGCATGACTAAAGATCTCACCAGCAAGATGCATCTGAAGCAAAAATTATTCCTGCACAGGTTATCCGAGGGAGGTAATGTTTTGAATCATATTTCAGAATTTAAAGAGATCATATCTGATCTAGCTGCAATGGAGGTTAAGTATGAAGAGGAAGATACTGCTTTAATGTTACTTTGTTCACTGCCAAGTTCTTATACCAATTTTAGAGACACCATATTATACAGTCGTGATACTCTCACGCTTAATGAAGTTTATGAAGCTTTGAACTCTAAGGAGAAGATAAAATTAATGGTGCCTCATGATGGTTCGAGTTCATCCCAAGCCGAGGGATTATCTGTTCGTGGCAGGACAAAGGAGAAGAACTCCAATAATGAAAACAGAGGCAAAAGTAAAAACGGCTACAGGGGCCAGTCGCAATCCAGAGACAAGAAGTATTGCAGGTATTGCAAGAGAGACGGGCATGACATCTCAGAGTGTTTCAAGTTGCAGAACAAGGAAAAGAGGAAAGGTAACAAACAAGGTGAAAATTCTGCTAACGTTGCTCGTGATGATAGTTCCGATGATGCTCTTGTCGTTATTGCTGGATGTGCTGAGACCAATGATGAGTGGGTACTTGACACTGCATGCACTTTTCATATGTGTCCACATAGAGATTGGTTTAATACTTTTGATTCCACTACTTCTGCTGGTTCCGTTTTGGGTTTTGATAATTCACCATGCAAGATTGAAGGCATAGGTTCTATTCGAATCAAGATGTTCGATGGCATAATCAGAACTTTGACAGATGTTCGGTATATTCCGAAGATGAAGAGAAATCTTATTTCTATGAGTGCCCTTGATGCAAAGGGGTACAAGTATTCAGGTGGAGATAGTATTTTGAAGGTCACCAAAGGTTCCCTTGTTGTGATGAAAGGTGACTTAAGTTCGACCAATGGTCTTTATTACCTTCGAGGTTCTACTGTTTCAGGTAACGCTACTCCAGTTGTTTCAAAGAATTTTGATTGTGATGTTGCTAACCTTTGGCATATGCGTCTTGGACATATGAGTGAACTTGGTTTAGCAGAGTTAAATAAGAGAGGTCTCCTTGATGGATATGAACTTGGTAAATTGAAATTTTGTGAGCATTGTATCTTCGGCAAGCACAAGAGGGTGAAGTTCAATACTTCGACCCATACAACTGAATGTATTCTTGATTATGTGCATTCTGATTTATGGGGACCATCTCGCAAGAAGTCACTAGGTGGTGCAAGTTACATGCTGACTATTATTGATGATTATTCGAGAAAAGTTTGGTATTATTTCTTGAAGCATAAATATGAAGCATTCTCAGCTTTTAAGGAGTGGAAGATTATGGTTGAAAGACAAACTGAAAGGAAGGTAAAAATACTTCGCACTGATAATGGTATGGAATTCTGTTCTAAGCAATTTAAGAATTATTGCAAGTCTGAAGGCATTCTCAGACATTACACCGTTCCTTATACTCCTCAACAAAACGGTGTTGTTGAGCATATGAACAGGACCATTATTTCCAGAGCCCGTTGCATGTTGTCCAATGCAGGTTTGCATAGGCGTTTTTGGGCTGAGGCCGCTTCCACTGCTTGTTATCTCATTAACCGTTCACCATCTATTGCTCTTAATAAGAAAACTCCAATTGAGGTATGGTCTGGTTCACCTGCTGATTATTCACAGTTGAGAGTTTTTGGTTGCACTGCTTATGCTCATGTTGATAATGGAAAGTTGGAGCCTAGGGCTGTTAAGTGCATCTTTCTTGGTTATAAGTCTGGTGTTAAAGGTTTTAAATTGTGGAATCCTGAAACCCAGAAGGTTGTTATTAGCAGAAATGTTATCTTTAATGAATCTGCTATGTTACATGATGTTTCATCTACTAATGTTCCCGTTGAGAGTGAACAACAGCCTACTATTCAGCAGCCTACTGTTCAGGTGGAGCATGTTATTGATTCAGGTGATACATCTGGTAATGAAATTGTTGATGCACATGATGAACCCGTCGTTGATGATGATCATGTCACTCCCACTCCAAATCAGCCTATTGTTCCACCCAGTTGGAATCTTGCACGTGACAGAGTTAGACGGGGTATTAATAAACCTGACAGGTTAATTGAAGAGTGCAATATTGTTTCTTTTGCTTTATCTGTTGCAGAAGAAATTGAAGGTAATTCTGAGCCTTCTTCATATTCCGAGGCTATTATTTCTGGTGATAGTAATAAGTGGATGACCGCTATGCATGATGAGATGGAATCACTTGAAAAGAATGGCACTTGGGATTTAGTAAAATTGCCTAGAGAGAAGAAACCTATTCGTTGCAAGTGGGTTTTCAAGAGGAAAGAAGGTGTTTCTCCTAATGATGAGACAAGATATAAAGCAAGGTTAGTTGCTAAAGGTTATAGCCAGATTCCAGGTATTGACTATAACGAAGTCTTTTCTCCTGTTGTGAAGCATAGCTCTATTCGCACTTTACTCAGTATTGTTGCCATGCATGATCTTGAGCTTGAACAATTGGATGTTAAAACTGCATTCTTACATGGAGAATTAGAAGAGGATATTTATATGGAACAACCTGAAGGTTTTGTTATTCCTGGAAAAGAAAAGCTTGTCTGCAAGTTAAAGAAATCTCTTTATGGATTGAAGCAATCCCCTAGACAGTGGTACAAGAGATTTGACACCTTTATGCTCTCTCAAGGTTTCAAAAGGTCTAATTATGATAGTTGTGTTTATTTGAAAACTGTCAATGGTTCAACTATTTATTTGCTCCTTTATGTTGATGATATGCTTATTGCTGCAAAGAGTATGTCAGAGATTAATGAACTAAAGAAGCAATTGAGTAATGAATTTGAGATGAAGGATTTGGGTGCAGCAAAGAAAATACTTGGCATGGAAATATCCAGAGATAGACCGTCTGGAAAAGTATATCTAAGTCAGAAGGGATATATTGATAAAGTTCTTCGTCGTTTTAATATGCATAATGCCAAGCCGGTGAGTACACCGTTAGCTGCACACTTCAAATTATCATCAGCTTTATGTCCTAAGTCAGATGCAGATATTGAGTACATGTCTAGAGTTCCCTATTCAAGTGCAGTTGGTTCACTTATGTATGCCATGGTTTGTTCTTGTCCGGATTTATCATATGCATTGAGTGTTGTCAGTAGATACATGGCTAATCCTGGAAAAGAGCATTGGAAAGCAGTTCAGTGGATTTTCAGATACCTGCGTGGTACTTCTAATGCTTATTTACAGTTTGGGAAAACTAGAGATGGACTTGTTGGTTTTGTTGATTCTGATTTTGCTGGTGATTTGGATAAGAGAAGATCACTCACAGGTTATGTTTTCACCATTGGTGGTTGTGCTGTGAGTTGGAGAGCAACTTTGCAGTCTATTGTGGCTTGTTCCACTACTGATGCCGAGTATATGGCTATTTCTGAGGCATGCAAAGAAGCTATCTGGTTGAGAGGTTTGTACACTGAGCTTTGTGGAGATTCATCTTGCCCTACCATATTTTCTGACAGTCAAAGTGCCATATATCTTACAAATAATCCAATGTATCATGAGAGGACAAAGCACATTGATGTCAGATATCACTATATTTGAGATGTTGTTGCTGAAGGTGATTTGAAGGTATGCAAGGTAAGTACTCATGATAATCCTGCTGATATGATGACAAAGCCAGTTCCTACCAATAAGTTTGAGCTTTGCTCAGGCTTAGTTAGTATTTCTCACTAGTCCGATGGACTTTGACGCACAAGGTGTTTATGCTCATTTGGATGGAGTTATTCACTTTCTTCGACTACTGGAGGGAATTTGGATCAAGGTGGAGATTGTTAAATTATGATCTAAATTCTAGTACCGTGTTGGACTAGACATAGTACAAATGGTGTGGGCCTTTGCGTTGACGTCGACGCGTACGAGTACAACTCGTTTACTTGTCCTCCAAGGACTCTCATGTATTGCCGTCTTATATACCCCATGTAGTCGCACTTCAGACGGTCTGTCGTCTCGTGCTTGTAATACTCCTCCTCATAGTGATTGCGCCTTCGTGCGTCCGTGGTTTTCTCCCGCAAGGGTTTCCACGTAAAAATCCGTGTCTCTCTGTCTCGTTTATTTCTCGTTATTATCTAACAAAGAAGATGGATTTAAACCTAAACACCGAAAATCAATTAGCACACCTCAGATTTTCACGCCAGGGAGATGAAGATGAATCAGTATCCAGTAAGGGGCCCAGCCACCGCCGATCTGCGTGCTTGGTTCTCCTCAACAGTGCCGCCACCGCCGCTGTCATCAGCAAGAACAAAGGGGCGTCATCCGTCCCACAGTCTGTCACCGGATTAAAGCGGGGGGAATGAGGCGGAGTGCGGCGCGTTGCCAGATGCAAGCAAGGAGAGTGGTGGAGCTGCGGCAAGGGAGGGAGGCACGGCGCCGGCGGCGGCGGTGGCGGTGGCGAATCGAGCGTGGTCGCGTTTCCGTGGTCGGACCTGTTTGCTTTTGGGGAACACGGGTTCGATCCCTAAATCCTGTGGTTGGAGAGGGTTTCATTTATTTATTTTTTTGAACACTGGAGAGGGTTTCAATTGGCCCTATACCTGGCCATACCTCTGGCCGGGCCTAGCCAAGCCTGAAGAAAAAAACCAAGCCCGAGCCCGGCCCGGCCCGGCCATCGGGCCTGTTTTCTGGGCCCGAGCCCGGCCCAAACACGTAAAAGCCCGTCAGGCTCCCGGCGGGCTCGTCCCGACCTTCAGAGAAATGCGAAAACGGCGGGCCCGAGCCCGGGCTGGTTCGGCCTTCGGGCTCAAAATCTAGGCCCGAGCCCGGCCCGGGGGCAGCGTCGGGTCGAGCTTTTTCGGGCCGGGCCGGGCTTCCCATGGTCAGATCTAGTTGGCCCTAATATTTCAGGAGTGCTTTCGTGAACCGTCCCAACAAAATTAGAATGATTTTTATGTCCATTCTTTTAGAATAGAGATTAATTTACTCAATTATTAGGTACTACCTCCGTCTGAAAATATTTGTCATCAAAATCATTTTTATTCATTTTGATGACAAGTATTTTTGGACGGAGGAAGTAATAAATTAAGGCATAAGCCACGATTGAAGTTGTGGGATGTCAAAATGCATCGGTAGGGAGGTTTTTCGTCAACAATGACGGATGTTTTCCCACAAGTCTTTCACTGAAGCGTTCGTCTAGTTCGGCTAAAAAAATAGAGCCTAGGGCATGTACAACCCCCCGCTTGGTCACCATTTTTTTTCTTGAAAGAATGCGGGAGAGCTGGGCATTTAATTAAGAGGAATGGTGGAAGACCGCTGTTACAACCCGTTGGGTCATAATTTCTCCGAGAGCATTGGAGTGTTCTTCATGTCAAAACCTCCATGAACATGTTGTATTGTGGCTACCATCTGCTGCAGCTACCACCATCGTTGAGAGGACCATGATCGGATCCTACCGTCCTTGTGGCTCGACCACACGAACTTATTTGTGCCATCCATCACGACACAACATATATGCGATGCGGGTACGAACTGCATGAATGGCGCAATCTCCTTGTCTCCCCGGAGCGACCCTACAACGCTCTTGGAGAACACCTTATCGAGCCCCCACACCGGAAACCCCAAACTCGTCTACCACCCATAGCTAGCGAACTCGCACATGGGCGTAGACATCTTCCCGGATGCAGAGCAACTGGTGATTTGTGATATGTTGAAAGCCGACTTCATGAACATCATGGGTAACTAGTGTGTGGTGAAGTTAAAGGCTAGCACCACATTGGCATGTCTGATGCCCCATGAGGCACCTCGAGTCGTCGTCCAACTTGGATATATGGGAGGTCGGCTTTCATCAAGGTGCATACCTAGAAAGTGCAAGTTAAGATCGTCAGTATGGGATTAGAAAAAGTAAGGCCGAGAGACTACATAACGAACAGGAGAGACTGACATGTGTCTCCTGCAACAGATGGGTCACACCACGAGCTACGTAACGAGTCAATGTCTTGGGGGAGTTGAAAACATGCAATAGCTGGTAAATTTTACATGGGTGAAGAATGGCATTCAATAACATGGTAACGAAGTTATTATAGTCCAATAACGTAAGTGACTATAATCTCACAATATGTGACATTAATCCGGTGTTACTAATAAGAAATATTGAAATACATGAACATGTGATATATTTTTGAAGATTTCAAAGCCAACCGTCGACAATCAGGTTAGCAAGTCCAGAAATATAGTATTTGAATACTTTAAGGATCTTTGTTTATATCATACTTGCATATTTTTGGTTTGTTGGTTGCATGTATATATGCATTGCCACTCCTCCAGCACTGACACTCTCTCCCCTATCGTTGCCATAGGAGGGCCGGCCGGTGAAGCTGTGCCACGCCCGGGGTTGGTGGTGGTAGGGTTGTTTCGTCTCCCTCGTGTCGGAAACCACCCAAGCCGCCCCCAGATCCAATTTGGCGCACTGCGCGCAGCTCCTCCTCCAACTGTTGTGTCCTCCCTTTCCGCTCCGGCGTGGTAGCGCAGCCACGCCCATGGATGCTCCTCCCCCGTCGGTGCAAGTCTTCCTCTGTGAGCTACTGTTTTGGGGGGGGGGGGGGAGTGAGGCCCTTGGGTGGAGGTGATTTGGCTAGTCGAGACGTGTCCATGCCTCTGTGGAGGCTACTCTCCATATCTGGCGGCACCTCCTCTGAGTTGTGGTGGCGACTTCTGCGGGTCAATGGTCATAGTGGTTTTTCTTGGCAGGCGGTTGAAGCTTCGTGGTGGATCCTTGTCGGCATCGTTCCAATCCCGGCAGTGACGGACATGCGTTCTCCAGTGTCCATGGCTTTCTGGCGTGGTTTTGGCCCTGGAGCTTCGGTTGTTGCACCCCCTCCCGCTGCTTAAGCTCACCGATGTTATGGCGGCTCCATCTCCGGCAGCTCGAAACCGCGTTCCCTTTCGGTTCCTAGCTTACAGGAGGCGCCGGTCAACATCCTCCCTCTGTGTCGGCTCTCTACCCCACTACCTCTCCGACCCCGTCCACCTACAGACCATGTCGGTGTTGGGGAACGTAGTAATTTCAAAAAAATTCCTATGCACACGCAAGATCATGGTGATGCATAGCAACAAGAGGGGAGAGTGTTGTCCACGTACCCTCGTAGACCGAAAGCGGAAGCGTTAGAACAACGCGGTTGATGTAGTCGTACGTCTTCACGGCCCGACCGATCAAGCACCGAAACTACGGCACCTCCGAGTTCTAGCACACGTTCAGCTCGATGACGATCCCCGGACTCCGATCCAGCAGAATGTCAGGGAAGAGTTCCGTCAGCACGACGGCGTGGTGACGATCTTGATGTTCTACCGTCGCAGGGCTTCGCCTAAGCACCGCTACAATATTATCGAGGACTTTGGTGGAGGGGGGCACCGCACACGGCTAAGAGATCAAAAGATCAATTGTTTGTTGGGGAACGTAGTAATTTCAAAATTTTCCTACGCACACGCAAGATCATGGTGATGCATAGCAACGAGAGGGGAGAGTGTTGTCCACGTACCCTCGTAGACCGAAAGCGGAAGCGTTAGAACAACGCGGTTGATGTAGTCGTACGTCATCACGGCCCGACCGATCAAGCACCGAAACTACGGCACCTCCTAGTTCTAGCACACGTTTAGCTCGATGACGTCCCTCGAACTCCGATCCAGCCGAGTGCCGAGGGAGAGTTCCATTAGCACGACAGCGTGGTGATGATCTTGATGTTCTACCGTCGCAGGGCTTCGCCTAAACACTGCTACAATATTATCGAGGAGGACTATGGTGGAGGGGGGGCACCGCACACGGCTAAGAGATCAAGAGATCAATTGTTATGTCTTAGAGGTGCCCCCCTGCCCCCGTATATAAAGGAGCAAGGGGGGGCGGCCTAGGAGGGGGCGCGCCATGGGGAGTCCTACTCCCACCGGGAGTAGGACTCCCTCATTCCTTGTTGGACTAGGAGAGGGGAAGGAAAGGGAGAGGAGGAGAAGGAAAGAGGGGGGCCGGCCCCCTTGCCCTAAACCAATTCGGTTTGGGCCTTGGGGGGCGTGCCCCACACCCCCTTGCTACCCTCTATTTCCACTAAGGCCCATATAGGCCCATTAAGCTCTCGGGGGGTTCCGGTAACCTCCCGGTACTCCCGTAAAATCCCGATTTCACCTGGAACACTTCCGATATCCAAATATAGGCTTCCAATATATCAATCTTCATGCCTCGACCATTTCGAGACTCCTCGTCATGTCCGTAATCTCATCCGGGACTCCAAGCAAACTTCGGTACATCAAAACTCATAAACTCATAATATAACTGTCATCGAAACCTTAAGCGTGCGGACCCTATGGGTTCGAGAACTATGTAGACATGACCTAGAACTGTTTCCGGTCAATAACCAATAGCGGAACCTGGATGCTCATATTGGCTCCTACATATTCTAGATCTTTATCGGTCAAACCGAATAACAACATACGTTGTTCCCTTTGTCATCGGTATGTTACTTGCCCGAGATTTGATCGTCGGTATCCAATACCTAGTTCAATCTCGTTACCGGCAAGTCTCTTTACTCGTTACGTAATGCATCATTCCGTAACTAACTCATTAGCTACATTTCTTGCAAGGCTTATAGTGATGTGCATTACCGAGAGGGCCCAGAGATACCTCTCCGACAATTGGAGTGACAAAATCTAATCTCGAAATACGCCAACTCAACATGTACCTTTGGAGACACCTGTAGAGCTCCTTTATAATCACCCAGTTACGTTGTGACGTTTGGTAGCACAGAAAGTGTTCCTCCGGTAAACAGGAGTTGCATAATCTCATAGTTATAGGAACTTGTATAAGTCATGAAGAAAGCAATAGCAACATACTAAACGATTAAGTACTAAGCTAACGGAATGGGTCAAGTCAATCACATCATTCTCCTAATGATGTGATCCCGTTAATCAAATGACAACACATGTCTATGGTTAGGAAACATAACCATCTTTGATTAATAAGCTGGTCAAGTAGAGGCATACTTGTCACATTAAGTTTGTCTATGTATTCACACATGTACTATGCTTCCGATTAATACAATTCTAGCATGAATAATAAACATTTATCATGAAATAAGGAAATAAATAATAACTTTATTATTGCCTCTATGGCACATTTCCTTCATTGTTTTGTCTAGAGGTGCCCCCTGCCCCCGTATATAAAGGAGCCAAGGGGGAGGGGGCGGCCGGCCAAGGAGGGCGCGCCAAGGGGGAGTCCTACTCCCACCGGGAGTAGGACTCCCTTCTTTCCGAGTTGGAATAGGAGAAGGGGGGAAGGAGGAGGGAGAGGGGAAGGAAAGGGGGGCGCCGCCCCCCTCTCCTTGTCCTATTCGGACTGGGGGGAGGGGGCACGGCCAGCCCTTGCCTCCTCTCTTCCTCTCCACTAGGGCCCATGTAGGCCCATTAAGCCCCCGGGGGGTTCCGGTAACCTCCCGGTACTCCGGTAAAATCCCGATTTCACCCGGAACACTTCCGATATCCAAATATAGGCTTCCAATATATCAATCTTCATGTCTCGACCATTTCGGGACTCCTCGTCATGTCTGTAATCTCATTCGGGACTCCGAACAAACTTCGATACATCAAAACTCATAAACTCATAATATAACTATCATCGAAACCTTAAGCATGCGGACCCTACGGGTTCGAGAACTATGTAGACATGACCTAGAACTGTTTCCTGTCAATAACCAATAGCGGAACCTGGATGCTCATATTGGCTCCTACATATTCTACGAAGATCTTTATCGGTCAAACCGCACAACAACATACATTGTTCCCTTTGTCATCGGTATGTTACTTGCCCGAGATTCGATCGTCGGTATCTCAATACCTAGTTCCATCTCGTTACCGGCAAGTCTCTTTACTCGTTACGTAATGCATCATTCCGTGACTAACTCATTAGCTACATTGCTTGCAAGGCTTATAGTGATGTGTATTACTGAGAGGGCCCAGAGATACCTCTCCCACAATCGGAGTGACAAAACCTAATCAATACGCCAACTCAACATGTACCTTTGGAGACACCTGTAGAGCTCCTTTATAATCACCCAGTTACGTTGTGACGTTTGGTAGCACACAAAGTGTTCCTCCGGTAAACGGGATTTGCATAATCTCATAGTTATAGGAACTTGTATAAGTCATGAAGAAAGCAATAGCAACATACTAAACGATCAAGTGCTAAGCTAACGAAATGGGTCAAGTCAATCACATCATTATCCTAATGATGTGATCCCGTTAATCAAATGACAACACATGTCTATGGTTAGGAAACATAACCATCTTTGATTAATGAGCTAGTCAAGTAGAGGCATACTAGTGACATTAAGTTTGTCTATGTATTCACACATGTATCATGTTTCCGGTTAATACAATTCTAGCATGAATAATAAACATTTATCATGATATGAGGAAATAAATAATAGCTTTATTATTGCCTCTAGGGCATATTTCCTTCAGTCTCCCACTTGCACTAGAGTCAATAATCTAGATTACACAGTAATGATTCTAACACCCATGGAGTCTTGGTGCTGATCATGTTTTGCTCGTGGAAGAGGCTTAGTCAACGGGTCTGCAACATTCAGATCCGTATGTATCTTGCAAATATCTATGTCTCCCACCTGGACTTGGCCCCGGATGGAATTTAAGCGTCTCTTGATGTGCTTGGTCCTCTTGTGAAATATGGATTCCTTTGCCAAGGCAATTGCACGAGTATTGTCACAGAAGATCTTCATTGGTCCCGATGCACTAGGTATGACACCTAGATCGAAAATGAACTCCTTCATCCAGACTCCTTCATTTGCTGCTTCCAAAGCAGCTATATACTCCGCTTCGCATGTAGATCCCGCCAAGACGCTTTGTTTAGAACTGCACCAACTGACAGCTCCACCGTTCAATATAAACACATATCCGGTTTGCGATTTAGAATCGTCCGGATCAGTGTCAAAGCTTGCATCGACGTAACCATTTACGACTAGCTCTTTGTCACCTCCATAAACGAGAAACATATCCTTAGTCCTTTTCAGGTATTTCAGGATATTCTTGACCGTTGTCCAGTGATCCACTCCTGGATTACTTTGGTACCTCCCTGCCAAACTTATTGCTAAGCATACATCAGGTCTGGTACACAGCATTGCATACATGATAGAGCCTATGGCTGAAGCATAGGGAACATCTTTCATTTTCTCTCTATCTTCTGCTGTGGTCGGGCATTGAGTCTGACTCAACTTCACACCTTGTAATACAGGCAAAAATCCTTTCTTTGCCTGATCCATATTGAACTTTTTCAAAACTTTATCAAGGTATGTGCTTTGTGAAAGTCCAATCAAGCGTCTTGATCTATCTCTATAGATCTTGATGCCTAATATGTAAGCAGCTTCACCGAGGTCTTTCATCGAAAAACTTTTATTCAAGTATCCTTTTATGCTATCCGTAAATTCTATATCATTTCCAATTAACAATATGTCATCTACATATAATATCAGAAATGCTACAGAGCTCCCACTCACTTTCTTGTAAATACAGGCTTCTCCAAAAGTCTGTATAAAACCATATGCTTTGATCACACTATCAAAGCGTTTATTCCAACTCCGAGATGCTTGCACCAGTCCATAAATGGATCGCTAGAGCTTGCACACTTTGTTAGCACCTTTTGGATCGACAAAACCTTCCGGCTGCATCATATACAACTCTTCTTCCAGAAATCCATTCAGGAATGCAGTTTTGACATCCATTTGCCAAATTTCATAATCATAAAATGCGGCAATTGCTAACATGATTCGGACAGACTTAAGCATCGCTACGGGTGATAAAGTCTCATCATAGTCAACCCCTTGAACTTGTCAAAAACCTGTCGCAACAAGTCGAGCTTTGTAGACAGTTATATTACCATCAGCGTCAGTCTTCTTCTTGAAGATCCATTTATTCTCGATGGCTTGCCGATCATTGGGCAAGTCAACCAAAGTCCATACTTTGTTCTCATACATGGATCCCATCTCAGATTTCATTGCCTCAAGCCATTTTGCGGAATCTGGGCTCATCATCGCTTCCTCATAGTTCGTAGGTTCGCCATGGTCAAGTAACATGACTTCCAGAATAGGATTATCGTACCACTCTGGTGCGAATCTTACTCTGGTAGACCTAAGAGGTTCAGTAGTAACTTGATCTGAAGTTTCATGATCAATATCATTAACTTCCTCACTGATTGGTGTAGTTGTCACAGGAACTGGTTCCTGTGATGAACTACTTTCCAATAAGGGAGCAGGTACAGTTACCTCATCAAGTTTTACTTTCCTCCCACTCACTTCTTTCGAGAGAAACTCCTTCTCCAGAAAGGATCCGAATTTAGCAACAAAAATCTTGCCCTCAGATTTGTGATAGAAGGTTTACCCAATAGTCTCTTTTGGGTATCCTATGAAGACACATTTCTCCGATTTGGGTTCGAGCTTATCTGGTTGAAGTTTCTTCACATAAGCATCGCAGCCCCAAACTTTAAGAAACGACAACTTTGGTTTCTTGCCAAACCACAGCTCATAAGGCGTTGTCTCAATGGATTTTGATGGTGCCCTATTTAACGTGAATGCGGCCGTCTCTAAATCATAACCCCAAAACGATAGCGGTAAGTCAGTAAGAGACATCATAGATCGCACCATATCTAGTAAAATACGATTACGTCGTTCGGACACACCATTTCGTTGTGGTGTTCCGGGTGGCGTGAGTTGCGAAACTATTCCGCATTGCTTCAAATGTAAACCAAACTCGTAACTCAAATATTCTCCTCCACGATCATATTGCAGAAATTTTATTTTCTTATTACGATGATTTTCCACTTCACTCTGAAATTCTTTGAACTTTTCAAATGTTTCAGATTTGTGTTCCATTAAGTAGATATACCCATATCTACTCAAATCATCTGTGGAGGTGAGAAAATAACGATACCCGCCGCGAGCCTCAATATTCATTGGACCACATATATCAGTATGTATGATTTCCAATAAATCAGTTGCTCGCTCCATAGTTCCGGAGAACGGCGTTTTAGTCATCTTGCCCATAAGGCACGGTTCGCAAGTACCAAGTGATTCATAATCAAGTGATTCCAAAAGTCCATCAGTATGGAGTTTCTTCATGCGCTTTACACCGATATGACCCAAATGGCAGTGCCGCAAATAAGTTGCACTATCATTATCAACTCTGCATCTTTTGGCTTCAACATTATGAATATGTGTATCACTACTATCGAGATTTAATAAAAATAGACCACTCTTCAAGGGTGCATGACCATAAAAGATATTACTCATATAAATAGAACAACCATTATTCTCTGATTTAAATGAATAACCGTCTCGCATCAAACAAGATCCAGATATAATGTTCATGCTCAACGCTGGCACCAAATAACAATTATTTAGGTCTAAAACTAATCCTGATGGTAGATGTAGAGGTAGCATGCCGACCACGATCACATCGAATTTGGAACCATTTCCCACGCGCATCGTCACCTCGTCCTTAGCCAATCTTCGCTTAATCCATAGTCCCTATTTCGAGTTGCAAATATTAGCAACAGAACCAGTATCAAATACCCAGGTGCTACTGCGAGCATTAGTAAGGTACACATCAATAACATGTATATAACATATACCTTTGTTCACTTTGTCATCCTTCTTATCCGTCAAATACTTGGGGCAGTTCCGCTTCCAGTGTCCAGTCTGCTTGCAGTAAAAGCACTCAGTCTCAGGCTTAGGTCCAGACTTGGGTTTCTTCTCTTGAGCAGCAACTTGTTTGCTGTTCTTCTTGAAGTTCCCCTTCTTCTTCCCTTTGCCCTTTTTCTTGAAACTGGTGGTCTTATTGACCATCAACACTTGATGCTCCTTCTTGATTTCTACCTCCGCAGCTTTTAGCATTGCAAAGAGCTCGGGAATAGTCTTGTCCATCCCTTGCATATTATAGTTCATCACGAAGCTCTTGTAGCTTGGTGGCGGTGATTGAAGAATTCTGTCAATGACACTATCATCAGGAAGATTAACTCCCAGTTGAATCAAATGATTATTATACCCAGACATTTTGAGTATATGTTCACTGACAGAACTATTCTCCTCCATCTTACAGCTATAGAACTTATTGGAGACTTCATATCTCTCAATCCGGGCATTTGCTTGAAATATTAACTTCAACTCCTGGAACATCTCATATGCTCCATGACGTTCAAAACGTCATTGAAGACCCGGTTCCAAGCTGTAAAGCATGGCATACTGAACTATCGAGTAGTCATCAGCTTTGCTCTGCCAAACGTTCTTAACGTCGTCAATTGCATCTGCAGCAGGCCTGGCACCCAGCGGTGCTTCCAGGACGTAATTCTTCTGTGCAGCAATGAGGATAATCCTCAAGCTACGGACCCAGTCCGTGTAGTTGCTACCATCATCTTTCAACTTAGCTTTCTCAAGGAACGCATTAAAATTCAACGGAACAACAGCACGAGCCATCTATCTACAACAAACATAGACAAGCAAAATACTATCAGGTACTAAGTTCATGATAAATTTAAGTTCAATTAATCATATTACTAAAGAACTCCCACTTAGACAGACATCTCTCTAGTCATCTAAGTGATCACGTGATCCAAATCAACTAAACCATGTCCGATCATCACGTGAGATGGAGTAGTTTGAATGGTGAACATCACTATGTTGATCATATCTACTATATGATTCACGTTCGACCTTTCGGTCTCCGTGTTCCGAGGCCATATCTGTATATGCTAGGCTCATCAAGTTTAACCTGAGTATTTCGCGTGTGCAACTATTTTGCATCCATTGTATTTGAGCGTAGAGCCTATCACACCCGATCATCACGTGGTGTCTCAGCACGAAGAACTTTCGCAACGGTGCATACTCAGGGAGAACACTTCGTGATAATTTTAGTGAGAGATCATCTTAAAATGCTACCGTCAATCAAAGCAAGATAAGATGCATAAAGGATAAACATCACATGCAATCAATATAAGTGATATGATATGGCCATCGTCATCTTGTGCTTGTGATCTCCATCTCCGAAGCACCGTCGTGATCACAATCGTCACCGGTGCGACACCTTGATCTCCATCGTAGCATCGTTGTTGTTACGCCATCTATTGCTTCTACGACTATCGCTACCGCTTAGTGATAAAGTAAAGCAATTACAGGGCGTTTGTATTTCATACAATAAAGTGACAACCATATGGCTCCTGTCAGTTGCCGATAACTCGGTTACAAAACATGATCATCTCATACAATAAAATATAGCATCACGTCTTGACCATATCACATCACAACATGCCCTGCAAAAACAAGTTAGACGTCCCCTACTTTGTTGTTGCAAATTTTACGTGGCTGCTACGGGCTGAGCAAGAGTCGTTCTTACCTACGCATCAAAACCACAACGATAGTTCATCAAGTTAGTGTTGTTTTAACCTTCGCAAGGACCGGGCGTAGCCACACTCGGTTCAACTAAAGTGAGAGAGACAGACACCCGCCAGTCACCTTTAAGCAACGAGTGCTCGTAACGGTGAAACCAGTCTCGCGTAAGCGTACGCGTAATGTTGGTCCGGGCCGCTTCATCTCACAATACCGCTGAACCAAAGTATGCCATGCTGGTAAGCAGTATGACTTGTATCGCCCACAACTCACTTGTGTTCTACTCGTGCATATGACATCTACGCATAAAACCAGGCTCGGATGCCACTGTTGGGGAACGTAGTAATTTCAAAAAAAATCCTATGCACACGCAAGATCATGGTAATGCATAGCAACGAGAGGGGAGAGTGTTGTCCACGTACCCTCGTAGACCGAAAGCGGAAGCGTTAGAACAACGCGGCTGATGTAGTCGTACGTCTTCACGGTCCGACCGATCAAGCACGGAAACTACGGCACCTCCGAGTTCTAGCACACGTTCAGCTCGATGACGATCCCCGGACTCCGATCCAGTAGAATATCGGGGAAGAGTTCCGTTAGCACGACGGCGTGGTGACGATCTTGATGTTCTACCGTCGCAGGGCTTCGCCTAAGCACCGCTACAATATTATCGAGGACTTTGGTGGAGGGGGGCACCGCACACGGCTAAGAGATCAATTGTTGTGTCTAGAGGTGCCCCCCTGCCCCTGTATATAAAGGAGCCAAGGAGGAGGGGGCGGCCGGCCAAGGAGGGCGCGCCAAGGGGGAGTCCTACTCCCACCGGGAGTAGGACTCCCTTCTTTCCTAGTTGGAATAGGAGAAGGGAGGGGGAGGAGGGAGAGGGAAAGGAAAGGGGGGGCGCCGCCCCCTCTCCTTGTCCTATTCGGACTAGGGGGGAGGGGGCGCGGCCAGCCCTTGCCTCCTCTCTTCCTCTCCACTAGGGCCCATGTAGGCCCATTAAGCCACGGGGGGTTCCGGTAACCTCCCGGTACTCCGGTAAAATCCCGATTTCACCCGGAACACTTCCGATATCCAAATATAGGCTTCCAATATATCAATCTTCATGTCTCGACCATTTCGAGACTCCTCGTCATGTCCGTAATCTCATTCGGGACTCCGAACAAATTTCGGTACATCAAAACTCATAAACTCATAATATAACTGTCATCGAAACCTTAAGCGTGCGGACCCTATGGGTTCGAGAACTATGTAGACATGACCTAGAACTGTTTCCGGTCAATAACCAATAGCGGAACCTGGATGCTCATATTGGCTCCTACATATTCTACGAAGATCTTTATCGGTCAAACCGCACAACAACATACATTGTTCCCTTTGTCATCGGTATGTTACTTGCCCGAGATTCAATCGTCGGTATCTCAATACCTAGTTCAATCTCGTTACCGGCAAGTCTCTTTACTCGCTACGTAATGCATTATTTCGTAACTAACTCATTAGCTACATTGCTTGCAAGGCTTATAGTGATGTGCATTACCGAGAGGGCCCAGAGATACCTCTCCGACAATCGGAGTGACAAAACCTAATCTCGAAATACGCCAACTCAACATGTACCTTTGGAGACACCTGTAGAGCTCCTTTATAATCACCCAGTTACGTTGTGACGTTTGGTAGCACACAAAGTATTCCTCCGATAAACGGGAGTTGCATAATCTCATAGTTATAGCCTTATAGGAACTTGTATAAGTCATGAAGAAAGCAATAGCAACATACTAAACGATCAAGTGCTAAGCTACCGGAATGGGTCAAGTCAATCACATCATTCTCCTAATGATGTGATCCGGTTAATCAAATGAAAACACATGTCTATGGTTAGGAAACATAACCATCTTTGATTAATAAGCTAGTCAAGTAGAGGCATACTAGTGACATTAAGTTTGTCTATGTATTCACACATGTATCATGTTTCCGGTTAATACAATTCTAGCATGAATAATAAACATTTATCATGATATGAGGAAATAGATAATAACTTTATTATTGCCTCTAGGGCATATTTCCTTCAGTCGGTTACAAAGCTCATGTTTTTCGGTGACGGCAGTTGCAACCCCACCTACCCCCTTCCGAGGTGGTGATCGACCGACAATCTGACTTCCTTATCTTCGAATCCTGTATGGCAGCTATGGGTTCGCTCGGACCCAGGCCAGGCTAAACCCTTACTCGGCTTACCGATGTTGGTTGCGACGACACTCGTTGGTATCATTTCCCTTCTTGGAGGCGCTGCTATGGCCCTACTCTGTGTGCCTCTTCGAGCTTCCGGGGAAACCGTAGGTCCGGTTCTTCGAATTGGATGGCGGCGGCGGCGGCACAACTCGTCCCCACTCTTGAAAGCTCTATCTTGCTTGCTCGTGGCATCCTCGGTGGTTCAGCATGCCTCTCTAGTTCTAGGCTTGGTGAGTTTAGTTTGTGTCTTTCCCCGGATCGGGATGAGCATCCCTTGTATCTCTACCCCGGGTTCCATGCTCATGCCTTATTGCGTTCATGCCACGTGTTGTTGTATTCTCTATTGTACTCATCCTTTCTTCTTCTATCAATGAAAGATACGCAAGCTTTGCCTATTTGTGAACAATAATGTGATTTAAAAAGCACGGAAGCTTGGTTTGATCAACAAGTTGGGCATTGGGAATTGTATGTACTTGGTTTGAGGAATTGTCTGTACAGAATCACTCTCTATAGCGCTTAATCCCGTAAAATTGTATCAAAGCCTGGTTTAAAAAACTAAAAAGCACTTTGAATTTGAATAAGATCATGCTCCTTTTTTTCTTTTATAAAATGGATTGTTTGGTTGTTGATCCATTAATTAAATAAATTAGGTTGTAAGATCGATTCAAGAATTTTAGCATATCCATTTCTTATATACTTCTCTTTTAGAATAGAGGGAGAGAGAATGAGAGGAGAAATGAAGTTGCTCCAAAAAAGACTACATGGGGCATGTCCGCCACCTAGTGTAGCCGTTAAGCAATCATATATGTGCATAGAGAGTGGATTCAGAAGTACTTCCACCATCGCCTTCCTTCTGCATCCAAGTTTATATGTTGTTTTCGCTGCCCGACGATCGCATCGCAAGCGCCCGTGCAGAAACTCGATCGACACTCACATTCGAGTTCACGAACAGAACACGACGCACGCAGACTAACTGAATCTAGCTAGTGCTTTGCCAGTGCAGCCCAGCGGCTTACCTTTTTCCTTATTGCTTCTGTCAGTGATGATAGATATAAAACCTAATGTATATATATACACGCACGGGCAGCCGGCACTATATCGCAGTGGGACTCAACTTGAAGCCAACACGACATTTACTGCTACAGTACTAACAACACACGTACAAAAGCAACTTTAACATGCAAAGTACTCCGTAATGCAGAAGGGCAGGGCATGTCAATTAGGATTTAGGACCCAAACAAGATTTCCAACAGCATAATTTCCAACAGCTCTATTGCTCGGCAGAGGTCGAGGTTGCTTCAGCTGCGAGAGGGGGATGGCAATACCAGGTTGTTCCACCAGCAAGCAAGTCATCGGCAGAGAAAGAACACCATCAGGATGGTGCGGCACAATGGGAACATCTTCTCAGGCCAGGACAGTGTGGCGGCTGCGGTGGATGATTACTATAGCGAGATCTTTGGCTCCTGTGAAACGAGGAGGCACGCACTTAACTTGGAGGCCCTAGGTTTGCCACGGTTGGACCTTGCGCACCTCGAGGAGCCCTTTTCCATGGAGGAAGTAGAGAAGGTGATTAAGTCAATGCCTCCGGATAAAGCACCGGGGCCGGATGGATTCACGAGCCGTTTCTATGCCACTTGTTGGCATATCATAAGGGAGGACTTCATGGCAGCAATGACATGCCTATACAATGGTGATGTGAGAGGGTTGGCGACAATCAATAAATCCCTTGTGTCCCTTTTACCGAAGAAGGAGGGTGCTTTAGATGTGGGTGATTTCAGGCCCATTAGCTTGGTCCATGGGGTAGTCAAGATCTTCGAGAAGGTGCTTGCCTCCAGGCTCGTGTTGGAGCTGCCAAACTTGGTTGGAAATCATCAAAGTGCTTTTGTCAGAGGTAGATCACTGCATGATAATTTCATGCTAGTGCAAAGCATGGCCAGACGCTTGCATGCGTTGAAGAACCCTACTGTGCTCTTGAAGCTCGACATCTCCAAAGCTTTCGACTCGATACAATGGCCCTTTCTGCTGGAGGTCATGGAGCAGCTAGGCTTTGGCGCCAAGTGGAGATCATGGGTGTGTGGAATCCTAGCTAAGTCCACTACACGCATCATGGTGAATGGTGACACGGGTGGAACTATATACAACTGTAAGGGCTTGCGGCAGGGTGATCCCGTCTCACCAATGCTTTTCATTCTCACTATGGAGCCACTGCACCGGCTCTTTGACTGCCCAGCGTGGGTTCTTGCAGCCGTTGGCGGCATTAGGGATGAAGAAGAGGATCTCAATTTTTGCGGATGATGTCGTCTTGTTTACCAAGCCGGAGCCTATGGATCTCGCTATCTGCAAATGCATTTTTGACCTATTTGGAGAGGCTTCGGGTTTGCACATTAACATGAACAAATCGGCTGCGCTACCGATACGATGTTCGGAGCAGAGCATTGCTTTTGCGAGTCAACAGCTGGGGTGTCCCGTTGGATCTTTCCCTGTGAAGTATCTTGGGTTACCCCTGTCTCTAAGGAAACAATCAGCGGCTCAGCTTCAGTGCCTGGTGGATCAGATGGCAAACTGTTTGCCAAGGTGGAAGGCGGCCCTCATGCCGAAGAGTGGTAGGCTTACTTTGGTGCTTTCGGTCCTGTGTGCAATGCCCATCCATGCGATGATGGCTTTGGACCTTCCTTCCAAAACCATGACGGCCATGAACAAGATTTGTCGAGGATTTCTATGGTGCCGGAGAGCGGAGGCTAATGGAGGAAACTGTGCGGTGGCTTGGGAGACCGTGTGTACCCCAAAATGGGTAGGAGGGCTAGGTGTGCCTAACTTGAGGTGGATGAACATAGCCATGCAGGCCAAATGGCCATGGTTGCAGAGGACGGATAGGAGTAGACCCTGGAGTGAATTCAAAATCAAAGTTCCATCTGAGGCGATGCAAATCTTTCAAGCGGCTACTAGGTGCAGGGCAAGCAACGGGATGAACACCTTATTTTGGGAAGATCGATGGCTAGATGAGATGAGGATTCAGGAGCTTGCGCCGGCGGTATATGACTTGGTGGCACGCCGGATCAGGCAGATGTGTATGCTTGGCCACGTGGGGATGGACAAGTCCTGGGCAGCTTGCCTTGGTCCCAACATAACTATGGTGGCACTGCAACAGTTCCTACAGCTATGGCAGCGGGTTCAGACGTGGGAACCGGTGGAGAGTGTCTCGGACAGGATAGTTTGGTCTTGGGAGCCGACGGGACAATTCTCTGTGAGATCTGCGTACGCAACGAAGTTCTGGGGAAGGGAGATCATTCCCTCCACGGAGTTAACGTGGAAATCGAGAGCCCCGTCTCAATGCAAATTCTTCACGTGGCTGGCCCTGCGAAACAGATGTTGGACGTCGGACCGGCTAGCTAGGAGGGGGCTGCCACATCAGGTCAATTGCCCTTTGTGCGACCAAGAGGAGGAAACCATTGATCATGTGTTGCTAACATGCGTCTTCGCTCGTGAGATTTGGGTGGCGATTTGTACGGCTCTGGGAAAGCCGGAGTGGGCACCATCTACGCAGGATGCTCTCAAGCCGTGGGTTTGTGACAAGCAAGCGGCTGCTAATGTGGCAAGGAAGGATCTGCACGCTATACTGCTTCTCACGTTGTGGGAGTTGTGGAAGCATAGAAACGCGATTGTCTTCGATGGTGCTTTGCCATCAGCTAGTCAACTGATCAATAGAATTGTGAACGAGGGTAGAAGCTGGTTGATGGCGGGGCTCTTCAAAGGCAATGTAGAGGCTGTGTTTGCAGGCTTAGTTAGGTGGACGAGTGGGGAGTAGTAGTCTAGTTAGCGTGTGCGATCGTGCGCGATCGTGCGTGAGGTGGAGTTGTACATGGTGTTTGTCACACCTTTGTAAATGACTGCTCAAGGCTTTCTATGCCTTTCCTTCTTTAATATATGACTCGTGCATATTCGAAAAAAAGATTTGAATTTATATAAAAGTACTACCCCCTCCGTCTCATAATATAAGAGCGTTTTTGACACTAGTGTAGTGTCAAAAACGCTCTTATATTATGGGACGGAGGGAGTATAAATCAAGGGGCTTGGATAGGAATATTGAAACCGACATGTACAAGCTGTTCATTTGCCAAACTGTTCTAACCGAAATCAAATGATACTACAGGTGCATCTTAAAATTCCTCATACGCATTACTAGAGTTGAATCTCCCTAGAATTAATTTTAGATTCTTGAAAACAAGTTTCAGGTAAGAACTACCAAAAGTAGAAACCTTCACTTATCATCCTTCAGCGAAAGCTTGGCGGTGATATCTAGGATACCCATCTCCATGACTTTTGGCCACCCAAGTTGCCGCCTAAAAGAAACAAAAGGAAGGTTTCATGCGAAAATCCTCATCTGAGCTCAGGCTCAGATGCTCCCACTCAGAAAAAAAATTCAAAACAAATATAAAAATATTCAAAAAAATCCAATTTTTTGTGTAGTAGATAATTTGTTGCGTGAGGACCGCTGCAAATTTCAACTCCTTTGGACATTTGAGCAGCTCTCGGCAAAAAAGACAAATCGGGTCAAAACAGTTTGTGAACAGTAAACTTTTTTACAGACCCTGATTTTGTCTTTTTTGCCGAGAGATGCTCAAATGTCCAAACGAGTTGAATTTTGCAGCGAACCTCACGCATCAAATTATCCACCACACAAAAAAATTGGAATTTTTTGAATTTTTCTAGTATTTATTTTAATTTTTTTCGTCAACGCGGGTGCAGCTAAGCCCGGGAGCCAAATTGGCCTTCTCGGTTTCATGTCACAACTTATATTAAGAAAAGAACAGTGCAACACATGACAGTGCGTTGCTCCTCTAAATTTGGGAACAAATGTTTTTGTGGCACAACATGAAGCCAAGGCGAATGCTACATATTTCAGAAATATACAGAGAAAACTGACCGTTCTTTCAGATTTTAGGAAGCAAGCTTAGCAATGAGCTCCTTCAGAAGAGAAGGACAGGTTCTAGTTATGTCCTCCAAGCCGTCAGCCGCCGTTATCTCCTTCAAATTGGCGGGAGTCTTGATGAATTCAAAGCAAACCTCCTTCAACCCATGACAATTATGCTGCTCAGCTAGAGTAAGAATAGTCGTCACCGAGCTCACATCTATGTGAGAGCACAGCTTTTCTTCACATAGTCCTTTGAGCCTTTGGAGATCATATCTATCCGCTGCTGCAAGCAAGTGTTGCAGCCACAATGCTTCCTGGGCTTCTCCTTCCTCACCCCCCATGTCTATCTCCATCTTGGGCAGCGAGTCGGTGTAAATAAAGTCAAGCAAGGACCTAAACACCTTTGCTTCCATGTCTTCTACATCTATGACACTTGCTACAGTGCCCTCCTTCATGGAGCCAAGCAGCTCCGCCTTGAAAACCACAGACCGAGCTGCAAGCACGCATCGGTGGGCAGCGAACTTCTGACCGGACACCATGAATGTCACGTCCGTGCCCTCCTCGGACAGGAAAAGGTCGCTGATATGCTGTTTTATGCTAGAAGGCGGCACCTTGATGAGGAGATCAACTGTCGTGGCAATGGCGACGTCACAGCGGATGGTGAAACAATCATCTTTTAGATGCTTTGATTTCTCAAGGGCGTCTCTTTTCATGAAATTCCTGTAACCCCAAGAGGGGTGACAGCTGGAGAAATTGTCTGCCTTTTTTGCACGAATATATGTTGAATCTTGCTTCTCAAGCTCGTCGATGAAACTAAATCCAAACTGTACCTTCAGACGCTCCACGGCATTTTCATCGAGAAGAAAATAAAGAGATACAGAGTCCGCACACTTTGAGCGGTCGCCATTAAGATAGTAGCTGATGCGCCAACGATGACCTCCTATCATGAAAGGGAGAGAGAGGATGTTTCTGCGATTAGGTGTAATGGCTTTGATGTGCGAGTAGCGGTTAACCACGAGCAGGTGGTACCCGCTGGCCGCGGAGACGTTGATGGCGTGGCCGACGGCCTCGCCATCGCCGCCGACGAGAGAGACGCCGGCAAATGACATGGCAGATGAGCAGAATATATAACTGAAATATGAACTGGACTACGTGGGTGAACTCGTCAGTACTGCCGCTCGAGTCTTCCTCGTGCGTCCAAATCGTGGAAACTCGGCCGACGCTCGTACAAGTATTTCGTCAGAGTTCACGAACAGGATTTGGTCCTCTGCTAAACTATTTGCTTCTGTCAATGGTTGACTCACATCATGCTTTCCGTGTATATATAGACGCGAACATACAACACCATAACACAATAGGATTCTAACTTGAAGCCGTGACGGACATGAACTGTACCAACACACGCGTACACAAACAACTTATAAACAAGGAAACTTAACTAGCAGACGTTTGAGCACATTTCATGCGGTTGGCAAACGGAGCTGCGGCAGTTTGGTCTCCGTCTCTTCCGAAAGCCGGTACTGACATGCAGATGGCTTACTATGTTTTTTCTAATACTCTGCATCGCAAACACAAGCGCTCATATATACGGGCATACACTCACCTCTATGAACGCACACATGCACATCCTACACCTATGAGCACCATCGGAAGACTGAGCCGACGTATCATCTTAAGATTTTAGGAAAGTCATCGGAAGCGCCTCATAGTCGACAGGAACGTGTTCTCCCACTGACACATTGCCGGAAATCCTGAAATAAATACAGGATAAATGCGAGCACCAGGACTTGAACCATGGTCTGCCTACCTAACTATCCAACCACAGGTTTATTCGCAACGGCCTACTATGTTATGCTGATGAAAAGTGTGGCAACGGGCCATCAAGAACCACGGTTGATCCAGGGTGCATGAACATCAACTGAACTAAAACCAAGAAAAATATCTTCAATGAAATAAGGCTGGTCATAATGGGGATTGGGAGTATCATATATTAGTATCATGCATATGATGCTAGTGTATGATACCATCCCTAGTGCATAGTATCATGTATGGGAAACGATTGCCCTCGGCCGACTGATAACCACGGTGCGTCCGCCGCCTCCATTGCGTGTCATGCGTCCTCGGCATAAAGGCAAGTGCAAGCATCTTTTCAACAACAACGGTGTTGTTGCAAATCTTGACGGCGCACGGCTACTGTGATGCAACGTGACTTCATTATGTAGAAATATAATCCTGCAACAAGTCCTTTGTTGCAAAAAAAAAATTAATCCACAACAAGAGGGTTGTTGTAGAAAAATTCTAAAAAATATCTACAACAAGATGTCTGTTGTAAAAAAACTGCAACAAGACATTTGTTGCTGAAAATTCTGCAGCAAGATGTCTGTTGCAACGAATTTTCACAACAAAGCATGTGTTGCAGTGGTGGATGATAACGCTCGGCCACTCGATGCGTCAAATCTGACGGCTTGCGCCCGGCCGATCTTTTAAAAAGATCAGCCGGTGAACGCGTAGCGCACCCCATCATGTATTTGAACATAGCTTTCAATGATATAAATTTTTATGACATGCAAGAACATTTTGTTAGTTAAATCTATGGTCAAAATTTGGCATAAAATACAATGAGGACCAATAAACTAGGACGAAGGTAGTATGATACTTCCATTACGACCAGCCTAAGATGTATATTTGGCTGGTGACAGGAAGTGGGAATTCTTTCGGGTGACCATGACAATGGCACGATTGAAGCTTTCAATAAAATTCTCGCTTCAATCAAACAAAAAGGAAACAAATCTTGATCGTTCAATTTACATAACTGACTCAGTCTACAGCTTGGATTGAATTTGAAAGTACTGTAAGCCACATGGCTTGGATAGGAATACTGTAACCAAATGGAGCACGAGCGGTTCAGTTGCCAAAAATGTTCTAACCGTAACCAAATGATACTACTGATGCATTTTGAAATCCCTGCTTCTTGATTGTAAGTTTCATATAGGAAGTAACAATGGAACCGTCACTAGTCATCCATTAGCCGAAAGCTTGGCGATGATATCTTTGACAGCCGAAGAGCATCATGCAGCAAGACTGTCCAGCACACCCATCACCATGGCTTTTTGCCGCCTGAATGAAAGGAAAATAAGGCTAATGACGCAATGTTTAGTAAAAGGCAGAGTGCAACACATGACTCTGTTGCTTTTCTAAACAGGGAAATAAAAATTTATAAATGATGAGCATGATACATCATTTTTTGGGCCAAAGCACACATGAACAACCTAGAAACATAGATATGAAAAAAGTGTATCTAGAAAAATACAGTAAAAACTAACCTTTTATAGACTTTAAGAAGCGAACTTAGCAATGAGCTCCTTTAGAAGGGAAGGACAGGTTTTAGTTATATCCTCCAAGCCGTCAGCCGCGGTTATCTCCTTCAAATTGGCGGGAGTCTTGATGAATTCAAAGCAAACCCCCTTCAACCCATGACAATTATGCTGCTCGGCTAGAGTAAGAATAGTCGTCACCGAGCTCACATCTATGTGTTCACACAGCTTCTCTTCACATAGTCCTTTGAGCCTTTGGAGATCATATTTATCCGCTGCTGCAAGCAAGTGTTGCAGCCACAATGCTTCCTGGGCTTCTCCTTCCTCATCCCCCATGTCTATCTCCATCTTGGGCAGTGAGTCGGTGTAAATAAAATCAAGCAAGGCCTTAAACACCTTTGCTTCCATGTCTTCTACATCCATGACACTTCCTGTTGTGCTCTCTTTCATGGGGCCAAACAACTCTGCCTTGAAGACTGCAGACCGAGCTGCAAGCACGCATCGGTGGGCAGCGAACATCTCACCACTCACCCTGAATGCCACATCAGTGCCCTCTTTGAACAGGAGGAAGTCGCTGATATGTTGTTGTATGCTACAAGGCGGTACCTTGATGAAGAGATCAATGGTACCAGCAATGGTGATGTCACATCGGATGGTGAAGCAGTCGTCCTTTAGATGCTTTGATTTCTCAAGGGCGTCTCTTTTCATGAAACTCTTGTAACCCCAATATGGAATTGTAGTGGAGAAATTGTTTGGCTCTACCGAACGAATATATGCCGAATTTTGCTTCTCAAGCTGGTCGACAAAACTAAAGTCGTACATCACCGTTACTGCCTCAGCAATATTTCCATCGAGAAAAAGAAAAAGAGATATAGAGTCGGCATGCTCCGAGTGTTTGCCATTAGGGTAGTAGCAGATGCGCCAACGATGGCCTCCTATCATGAAAGGGAGAGAGAAGATCGTCTTGCCATTAGGTGTAGTGGCTTTGGTGTGCGAGTACCGATTAACCACGAGCAGGTGGTAGCCGCTGGTCGTGGAGACGTCGATGGCATGGCCGACGGCCTTGCCGTCGCCGACGAGCGAGACGCCGGCAAATGACATGGCAGATGAGCAAAGACAGACGCACCCCGCAAACTCCGCCGACGCTCGTGTACAAGTACTTCGTCAGAGTTCACGAACGAAGACAGACGCACCCGGGACGAACAGGATTTGGTCCTCTGCCAAGCTATTTGCTTCTGTCAATGGTTGACTCACATCATGATTCCTGTGTGTATAGACGCCAACATACAGCACCATAACACAATAGGATTCTAGTAACTTGAAGCCGTGACGGACATGAACTGCACCAACACACGCGTACACAAACAACTTATAAACAAGGAAACTTAACTAGCAGGCTCTCAATCAGGACACGGATAAGTTTTTCTTTTTCTTTTTTTGATGGCACGCGGCGCTCCGGCAGCGGGCCGGACACCAAAATAAATCTTGATCGTCCAGTTCACAATAACTGACTCGATCTGCAGTTTGGATCGAATTTGAAAGTAGCAAGTCACGGAATACTGAAACCGATGCAGTACAAGCTATTGAGTTGCCAAACTGTTCTAACCAAAATCAAATGAGTCGATAGTAGTGGCCGTATGCATCTTTCTGATGCAGAGGCCGGGGTTATATCCCTTTTCCAAAAAAAAATGAGTCGATAGTAGTGGTGCATCTTGGAATTCCTCATACATATCTGCAGTTGATCTCTCTCTAGACCAAAATACACCTTCTTGAGCACATGTTACAGACAGGAACAAAGGAACAAACCCATGACATCCTTCAGCGAAAGTTTGGTGCAGATATCTTTGATAACTGGAGGGCATCATCATGAAGCTAGACTGTCCAGGTCTCCCGTCAACATGACTGTATGCCAACTGAGTTCGCACCTGAAGGAAAGAAAAAGAAGATTCATGTCGCAACTGATTAAGAAAAGACACATTTTTTTTTGGCCAAAGCGCACATTATGCATCCAGTTAAATTTCTGCCACAACATGAAGTCATACCGAATGGTGCAAAGAAATAAAAAATGCAACCTTTAGAAGAGAAGGACAGGTTATTTTTGATACGGTAAAAACTTACTGGTTTTATAGATTTTACGAAGCAAACTTAGCAATGAGCTCCTTTAGAAGAGAAGGACAGGTTCTAGTTATGTCCTCCAAGCCATCAGCCGCAGTTATCTCTTTCAAATTAGCAGGAGTCTTGATGAACTCAAAGCAAACCTCCTTCGATCCACCACAGTTGTGCTACTCAGCTTGTGTAAGAATAGTTGTCACTGAGCTCACGTCTACGTGTTCACACAAATTCTTTTCACACAGTGCTTTCAGCCTCTGGAGATCATATCTATCCGCCGCTGCGAGCAAGTGTTGCAGCCACAATGCTTCCTGGGCTTCTTCCTCATCCCCCGTGTCCGTCTCCATCTCAGGCAATGAGTCGGTGTAAATGAAGTCAAGCAAGGCCCTAAACACCTTCGCTTCCATGTCTTCTACATCTATGACACTTGCTATTGTGTTGTCTTTCATGGAGCCAAACAGCTCCGCCTTGAAGACTGTAGATCGAGCTGCAAGCACGCATCGGTGGGCAGCAAACTTCTCACCACACACCATGAATGTTACGTCAGTGCCCTCCTTGGACATGAGGAGATTGGTGATATGCTGTTTGATGCTAGAAGGTGGTACCTTGATGAAGAGATCAACTGTGGTGGCAATGGCGAGGTCACATCGAATGGTGAAACAATCATCTTTTAGATGCTTTGATTTCTCAAGAGCGTCTTTTTTTATGAAACACCGGCGACCCCAAGATGTAGTACTGCTTGAGAAGTTATCTGCCTTTCTTGCACGAATATATGTTGAATCTTGCTTCTCATGCTCGTCGACAAAACTAAAAATGGACTGCACATTCAGAGCCTCTGCAACATTTTCATCAAGAAGACATAGAAAGAGAGATATTGAGTCCGCACACTCTGAGCGGTCGCCATTAGGATAGTAGCTTATGCGCCAACGATGACCTCCTATCATGAAAGGGAGAGACACGATCTTCGTGCCATTGGATACAGTGGCTTTGGTGTGCAAGTAGCGGTTAACCACAAGCAGGTGGTACCCACTGGCACTGGGGATGTCGATGGCGTGGCCGACGGCCTTGCTGTCGCCGACGAGAGACACGCCGGCAAATGACATGGCAGATGGGCAGAACTTGACTGAAATTTGATACTATGTGTTGGGGAGCGAATTGGGGTGTCAGATTAGCACTCGCCCTCCAGTCCACTCGCTATATATGGAGGACAAGGGCGTAAAGAGGTTGAATTCGTAAGGGAGGACTGCCCCGGCCCCTCGTCCTCCTGGCGTGTAAGTTATGGCAGCGTGATTCCAGAGCACGTTCACACGTCTGCATGCGTGCGCTTGGGAAACGGAGCTGCGGCAGTTTGGTCTGCGTCTCTTCGAGAGCCGGAACTGGAGCAGTCAATCGCCTCCACTTCCCGGGGAGATGAACAGATGGCCTGTGACATGCAAACGGCCTGGTTGATTGCACATGACATTGACATGGAAAATCATTGTAACGATATGCTGATCCACGTCGCATGAACATCAGCTGAACTAAACCCAAGAAAATTTTAGAGTTAAATATACTAGAGGTGCCCCAACTTGTCCTGCATGGTCAGTTTAGTGCCTAAAGTTGTAAAATATACGAAATCGGTGCTCGAACTTGTCTAGTTGTGCAAATACGGTGCCTCCATCTGTATGCAGACGTACGTCCAGCCTTGTGGCATGTCAGTGTGGCAGTGGCCTACCTGTCAGTGTCTAAGAGCGCGGAACATGCTGGGTGCTCCATGCATGAGGATTTATTTTGCAGAAACCCCTTCATATTTTACTTAATCACGTAAAAAAGACTTCAAATACAACGTATGGTAGCGAGAACTAACATGATGCATTATCTATCACGTATCGCTCTCCAATTTTCATAATGCATTATCTATCAGTTTTATTTTTATTTTGTCAAAGTTCTTGTTTTGTTTCATGACACATAATTTTTCACATACAAAAAATACAACATGCAATTATTCAGTATTTTAAATCTTTTTTTGTTTTCATTATTGTGTACTTTGAAGAGGTAGGCATGAACTTTTTCAGAATTTATGGGGCTTTAAATAGTTGAACCAATATTTTTTTATAAATTTATGTATGTTCATTCTGGACAACAAGCACACACACAATCATTGTTTATCTTCATTGTATTTCTAAAATAACCAAATTTTAACAAATTGACAACATAGTATTTGTAAACTATTCAACATGTATTAACAAGTATTGAGTTGAACTTTTAATACAATTATTTAACATGTTACGTTATAATTTTTTAATACACATTGAGTTTGTTTAATACACATTGTGAATTTTTAGTGCACGTGATGAACTTTTTCCAAATGCACTAAAACTTTGTTTAAGTTTATGGAAGTTTTAATTTATTATTACTCCATCGGATCCATAGTAATTGATGCTAGTTTAGTACAGAGTTAGTACAACTTCAAAAAATAATATTACACTTCTGTGGGTGCATGCGCAAAAAAATTCAGAATTTCTTTAGCTGTAAAAATCCGTTTCTTTGAACTTCAAAACAAGCAACACAATGTACATGTGCTTCAATGCTACCTTTCGCATAGCAATGCAATATATATAGTTCGACATCGTTAATTTTAGATGACTAGAGTATGTCCTCGTAGACAACCTGCGAGTGCACTATAATTTGCTACCACCAGGTCTCATGATCAATCTTGCCTCACGCAATTTTTTTCTCTAAATTTTCATGTTTACATACGTGATTAAATAAAACATGAGGGGGTTTTATAAAAAAATCCTCATGCGCCGGCCACCTAGCGCATTCCCCGCTCTCAGCCACTTACAAGTGGGCCACTGCCACATTGGCACGCCACATGGGTTAGACGCATGTCTAGATACAGATGGAGGCATCGTATTTACACAACCACACAAGTTCGAGCATCAATTTCATGTATTTTGCAACTTTAGGCACTAAACTGATCATGCACGACAAGTTGAGGCACCTGTAGTGTATTTAACTCAAAATTTTATCCAAACACGGAACTACGAAGCAACTGGCACTTTTTCCTTTCCAAAATGGCGCCAGGCACACAATGTTGGATCTGCTCCCTCAGTCCAAAAATACTTGTCATCAAAATAAATAAAAGGGGATGTATCTAGATGTATATTCGTTCTAGATATATCCCTTTTTATCCATTTTGATGACAAAGTATTTTCGGACGGAAGGAGTAGGAGACAAATGGCTCGATAAAGCAAACACGCCCAATTGGAGCTTCTACCGCGAGATATATTTTATTGCCGCGAAGCAAAATTGATCAGCTCTTCACTAGCGCTGACGAAACAAAATAATTCCTACATCGCTCGCTACCTATATCATCGCGCCACAGCAAACATTTCCAGCAAAATAGTAGTCTACCATCTTGCCTACGGATTCACCTGATGCAGCAGATATACGCTAAAAACACAGCCATAGGTCTACCATCTTGCCTACGGATTGATCGGATGCCTTCATTACCACTCAACATGGCAATTACAGGACACACTGATCCACTAGGATCATTACAACAGGAAAACAACAGATTCACAACAGCCTCGCAAGACCCTGGACAGATCTTTGCAACCATACATACATAAAATTCCACTGGGTAGTCTTAGACGGGAGCCTACGGTACGAAGACCATAGTAAACATAGTTTGCCCTTATTGGAAGATCCACTAGTCCTTTGTGCAACATGTACTTATCTAACTCCGGAAGAGGGGCAAAATTGTTTCAACTGTGGCTGCAACACCACATGTATGCTGCTGGTTCATGATGCGACAAACGTTCCGCTGCTTCTGTTCATCAAAGATAAGCTCATCAGATTACGACCTAGGCATACATTTAACAGGATCTACAGGTGGATGAGAAAGAAATGGTTCCAGCAGTTGTTGTGGTGAGCCTTATCCAGATTTCATAGACAAAAATCAAATAAGAAAAATAAGCTCAGTAATTCAAAATCATGTGAGGAAAGAGTGTTCTGAAGGCATCCATGTGTGGGCTATAAAACAACATTATTTCCCTTTTTTGGTCATAATATTTCTGCACAGTGTTTAAAAATTGGTTCTAGTAGTCATATCATACATAAACATTTCTACAAGCAAATATATAGTTTATTGTATTTTTAAGGACCTGAATATCCAGCGAACCTCAGATTTTTAGGCATGGCAAATCGAACGTTTTTCATGGTAAATTATGTTCGCCGAGGATGGCAAGTTTAGTTGGTAAGCATGGCAAATCCGCCTCAGTTCATTTTTTGCCATGAAATTGCCGTGCTTGCAAACTAAATTTGACATCATCACGCCAATGTAAATTGCCATGAAAAACGTTCGATTTGACACACCTAAAAATCTGACGTCAGATTTTTAGTCTTCCTGTTTTTTAATTCCTGGTTACCAGGTTGCCAAACTCGAATCATGTTTCTAAAGTGAAATTTTATATAGAACATCCTGTGAGTTCTGACTTTACAAAAGGGTGCAAACTACTAATACTCTATTAGAGTATTTGCATCTATCAACATCTCAGGAAAACATCACACCCATAGGTGACAGCATTATCTAAAATGAAAGTACGACATCTTTCGGAAAAGTAATGTTGAGAAAGGAAAAAGTAATCAGAAATCACTAACCTTCAACCGGCAAATTATCCCTTACGGGTTGATTATTTAGCCAAAGGAAGCTCTGCACTTGCGAGACCAACATAAGCATTTCTTAGACCTCCGACACCCAGAATTACTTCCCAGCTGATGTAGAATCAGGGGAGAGAGGGGTGGCGGCTGGGATAGAAAGATGGCCTGGTATTGTATTCTATTGGAGTTAGGATTTCCTGTACAAGGGGGCAGCACATATATAGGCTGCAGGGTTACATGGGCCACATGGGACACATGGGCCACATGGGCCATAAGCGCGCGCGCACACACACACACACTGAAATACAGATAAGACACAGCCCAACACTCCCCCTCAAGAGGGATGATAGATATCTATCATGCCCATCTTGTCACAAGCAAGATTGCTCTCCCTGGTTCCCAAACCTTTTGTCAGACAATCGGCGACTTGTTGTCCAGAGCTCACATGAGTTATCTTGATGATTCCTGCATCCAGTTTCTCTTTGATAAAGAATCTGTCTATCTCCACATGTTTTGTTCTGTCATGTTGCACTGGATTATTAGCAATGCTGATTGCAGATTTCTTGTCACACCACACATTCAGAGGATCTTGTCTGAGCACTTTCAGCTCAAGCAGAAGGCCTCTTACCCATAACATCTCACTCAGCCCTTGAGACATTGCCCTATACTCAGCTTCGGCAGTTGATTTTGACACCACCGGTTGTTTTTTGCTTCTCCATGATACCAAATTTCCACCAACAAACACACAATAGCCATAGGTTGATCGTCTATCATCAAGACAGCTAGCCCAATCAGCATCGCTATAACCGTCAACATTCAAATGGCCATTACTCTTGAACCAGAGTCCCATACCAGGGCTGCCCTTTAGATACCTCATGATTCTATAGACTGCATCAAGGTGTCCACTTCTGGGGTCATGCATATATCTACTTACTACACTTACTGCATATGTAATATCTGGTCTAGTGTGACACAAGTACAGAAGTTTGCCAACCAATTGTTGATATTTTGCTTTGTTAACTTGTTCACCCATCTGTGCTGTCAATTTGTGATTTTGTTCAATGGGAGTTGGGGCTGCTCTACATCCAAGCATTCCCATATCACTTAGGAGCTCTAAGGTATACTTCCGCTGAGACATGGCTATTCCCCTCTTTGATCTTGCAACTTTAATACCCAGGAAATATTTTAGCTGACCAAGATCCTTAACTTCAAATGCTTTGCCTGGGCATTTCTTTAGTCTTCCAATCTCCTCTTCATTGTCTCCCGTTATTATGATGTCATCCACATATACTGCAAGAATAGTAATCTGTTGCTTGGAATGTTTATAGAAAACAGTGTGATCTCCATTGCATTGTTTATACTCCATACTGCAAACTGCTTGCCTGAACCGGTCAAACCAAGCCCTTGGCGATTGCTTCAAATCGTAGAGAGATTTTCTCAATCTACAAACCTTCCCAACAGTCCCAGGTGTAGAAAGTCCAGGAGGAATTTTCATGTAGACTTCCTCTTGTAGATCTCCATGTAAAAAGGCATTTTTTACATCAAGTTGGTGTAGTTGCCATCCAAAGTTAGCTGCACATGAGATTAGAATCCTCACTGTATTCATCTTTGCAACTGGGGTGAATGTTTCGTCATAATCAATACCATACGTTTGGCTGTACCCTCTGGCTACCAGTCTTGCCTTGTAACGCTCAACCTTACCCTCAGGATTCTGCTTCACTGTGAAGATCCACTTACAACTGACTGCCTTCTTCCCATATGGAAGAGTCGCTAGCTCCCATGTTTTGTTCTTTCTCAGGGCCTCCAACTCTTCCCTCATGGCTTCACACCACTTTGGATCTTGTCTTGCTTCTTTCCAGTCTTTAGGAACAATCACGACTTGAAGGGATGCGACAAATGCTCTAAATGAAGGTGATAGGGCTTCATAGGTGACATAATTACTGATGTCATGCTCAAGATTGCCCTTGCTCAAAGTTTTCCTTGCTACTTCCTTCTTGAGAGCAATTGGCAGGTTAGGTGATGCTTCTTCAGTACTTGAATTTTCATATGACTCCACTTCAGATGAGCTTCCTGTCACTTGAGTTTCTTCTGACTGCTCCCCCTGTTCCATAGTTTCTTTTGACTGCTCCTCATGCACTTGTTCCTCCACAACTCTCTTCCTTCTTGTATACACCTGAGGATTCCTTTCCTCATTTGGTCTCTGCCACCTCTGCTGTTCAGCCCCATCAACTACAACTGGAATGAAGGATCCCACTATTTTCGGGGTTGGTATTGGCTGCTCCTTGTCGCCATTGGTGCTGCACTCACCACTCAAGTTGCACTCCCCCTCTTGACCACCCTGCATAGATTATGAGTGGTCAAGTTCTTCGAATAAAGTGCTGAGATCTGTCTTCTCACCATAGAAAGGCTCAGATTCTCGAAAGGTGACATCCATACTTACAAATGTGCGCCTTTCAGCAGGACTCCAACACTTATAGCCTCGCTGCCCTGCAGGATATCCAACAAATATGCATTTTACAGCTCGTGGATCCAGCTTTCCCACTGCTGGTCTATGATCTCTAACGAAGCAGGTGCACCCAAATTACTTCGGAGGAACTGAGAATTTGTTCTCCCCAAATAGCATCTCACATGGGGACTTAATACCAAGCATTTTTGAAGGCATCCGGTTGATCAGGAACGTTGCAGTCATGACAGCTTCACTCCACAAGAATTTTGGCACATTCATGGTGAACATAAGTGATCGAGCCACTTATAAAATGTGTCGGTTTTTTCTTTCTGCAACACCATTCTGAGCAGGGGTATCTGGACATGATGTTTGGTGCATTATGCCTTGTGCTGACAGGAAACCTCCAAATTGCTTACTCAGCTTCTGCAGTTGATTTTGACACCACCGGTTGTTTTTTGCTTCTCCATGATACCAAATTTCCACCAACAAACACACAATAGCTAGAGGTTGATCGTCTATCATCAAGACAGCTAGCCCAATCAGCATCGCCATAACCGTCAACATTCAAATGGCCATTACTCTTGAACCAGAGTCCCATACCAGGGCTGCCCTTTAGATACCTCATGATTCTATAGACTGCATCAAGGTGTCCACTTCTGGGGTCATGCATATATCTACTTACTACACTTACTGCATATGTAATATCTGGTCTAGTGTGACACAAGTATAGAAGTTTGCCAACCAATTGTTGATATTTTGCTTTGTTAACTTGTTCACCCATCTGTGCTGTCAATTTGTGATTTTGTTCAATGGGAGTTGGGGCTGCTCTACACCCAAGCATTCTCATATCACTTAGGAGCTCTAAGGTATATTTCCGCTGAGACAGGGCTATTCCCCTCTTTGATCTTGCAACTTCGATACCCAGGAAATATTTTAGCTGACCAAGATCCTTAACTTCAAATGCTTTGCCTAGGCATTTCTTTAGTCTTCCAATCTCCTCTTCATTGTCTCCCGTTATTATGATGTCATCCACATATACTGCAAGAATAGTAATCTGTTGCTTGGAATGTTTATAGAAAACAGTGTGATCTCCATTGCATTGTTTATACTCCATACTGCAAACTGCTTGCCTGAACCGGTCAAACCAAGCCCTTGGCGATTGCTTCAAACCACAGAGAGATTTTCTCAATCTACAAACCTTCCCAACTGTCCCAGGTGTAGAAAGTCCAGGAGGAATTTCCATGTAGACTTTCTCTTGTAGATCTCCATGTAAAAAGGCATTTTTTACATCAAGTTGGGGTAGTGGCCATCCAAAGTTAGCTGCACATGAGATTAGAATCCTCACTGTATTCATCTTTGCAACTGGGGCGAATGTTTCGTCATAATCAATACCATACGTTTGGCTGTACCCTCTGGCTACCAGTCTTGCCTTGTAATGCTCAACCTTACCCTCAGGATTCTGCTTCACTGTGAAGATCCACTTACAACTGACTGCCTTCATCCCATATGGAAGATTCGCTAGCTCCCATGTTTTGTTCTTTCTCAGGGCCTCCAACTCTTCCCTCATGGCTTCACACCACTTTGGATCTTGTCTTGCTTCTTCTAGTCTTTAGGAACAATCACGACTTGAAGTGATGCGACAAATGCTCTAAATGAAGGTGATAGGGCTTCATAGGTGACATAATTACTGATGTCATGCTCAAGATTGCCCTTGCTCAAAGTTTTCTTTGCTACTTCCTTCTTGAGAGCAATTGGCAGGTTAGGTGATGCTTCTTCAATACTTGAATTTTCATATGACTCCACTTCAGATGAGCTTCCTGTCGCTTGAGTTTCTTCTGACTGCTCCCCCTGTTCCATAGTTTCTTTTGATTGATCCTCATGCACTTGTTCCTCCACAACTCTCTTCCTTCTTGTATACACCTGAGGATTCCTTTCCTCATTTGGTCTCTGCCACCTCTGCTGTTCAGCCCCATCAACTACAACTGGAATGAAGGATCCCACTATTTTCGGGGTTGGTATTGGCTGCTCCTTGTCGCCATTGGTGCTGCACTCACCACTCAAGTTGCACTCCCCCTCTTGACCACCCTGCATAGATTGTGAGTGGTCAAGTTCTTCGAATAAAGTGCTGAGATCTGTCTTCTCACCATAGAAAGGCTCAGATTCTCGAAAGGTGACATCCATACTTACAAATGTGCACCTTTCAGTAGGACTCCAACACTTATAGCCTCGCTGCCCTGCAGGATATCCAACAAATATGCATTTTACAGCTCGTGGATCCAGCTTTCCCACTGCTGGTCTATGATCTCTAACGAAGCAGGTGCACCCAAATTACTTCGGAGGAACTGAGAATTTGTTCTCCCCAAATAGCATCTCACATGGGGACTTCATACCAAGCATTTTTGAAGGCATCCGGTTGATCAGGAACGTTGCAGTCATGACAGCTTCACTCCACAAGAATTTTGGCACATTCATGGTGAACATAAGTGATCGAGCCACTTATAAAATGTGTCGGTTTTTCCTTTCTGCAACACCATTCTGAGCAGGGGTATCTGGACATGATGTTTGATGCATTATGCCTTGTGCTGACAGGAAACCTCCAAATTGCTTGTTTACATATTCAGTTTCATTGTCAGATCTGATCAGCTGCACCTGCACATTGAATTGGTTTCGCACATAGGCATAAAACTCCTGAAAACATTGGAATACCTCATCTTTATGTCGCATGAGGTACACCCAAGTCATGCGAGTGTGGCAGTCTATAAATGTCACAAAATATTTCATTCCACTAACAGAAACAACAGGACATGTCCACACATCAGAGTGAATCAGCATAAACGGGGATATACTCCTTAGCCCCTTACTCAAATATGAGATTCTTGTGTGCTTTGCATATTCACATGCATCACACACAAGCTTACTCTTGTCTACTCCACGCATTACATCAGGAAACATCTTACTCATCTTATCAAAAGCCATATGCCCCATGCGACAGTGATGGATCATCGCCATTGTCTCACTTACTCCAACTAGTACAGCCAAAATAGGACTAGCACCAGACCTAGACACATCACGATCCATATACCACAATCCACTACGCCTGGTTCCTGTCCCAAGTTTCCTTCCAGTCATCCTCTCCTGAATCAAACATATTTTCTTATCAAGAGTTATTCGGCAATCTATCTGATCAATCAAAGCACTTAGAGAAAGCAAGTTCACAGGAAAAGCTAGAAATGTAATACATCAGATAATTTAATAGTGGGTGTACACTGAACTGATCCAACTCCTTTAATCGGTTGTGAGGTGCCATCAGCAGTTTGTATTGTTTCACAATGTGTAATTGGGTACTGAGTATATGATTCAAACTCAGTTGAGGTACCCGCAACATGCTTGGATGCTCCAGAATCTAATGTCCAATCTGGAAGAAAATCATGTGTGGATATAGATGCATTTGCAAAGTTACCTTCCCCTGTGTAGACAAAGTGGGCAAAGTTCCCGAAGGTGTTGTCCTCCTGACTTCTACTCTTCGACTCCCCTTGAGAGGTTGTTGACGTCCCTTCTTCTTGCATTGCCAAGTTAGCCAAGTTTGCTTTGAAGCCACTGGAATAATTCGAACCCCTCGAGTTACCTCTGCCTCTAACTCCCCGGTATCCACCTCGGCTGTAACCTCTTCCCCTACCACGTATTTCTCTGTGTTGTGCTGTGCAATTGATGCTTATGTGACCTTTCTCTCCACAGTTGAAGCACTCTCTTGTCTCCTTCCATTCAGACACAGTAAATGCTGAGCGAGATGCATTTGCTTCTCCAGTCTTGGTCAACTTCAACCTGACCTCCTCCTGTGCCATTGCTGCAACTGCCTCCTCAAGCGAGGGGAGCTTTGGCTGATGAAACAACCCAGCACGCCTTCCTTCAAATTCTGAGCTAAGTCCCTTCAAGAATTTCATCACTCTCGTACGCTCTACCCACTTCTTAGTAGCAACTATACATTCTGAATGTGGTAACTCCAATGGATCATAGTGGTCTAAGTCAGCCCACAAATGCTGCAATTCTGCTACATACTCCATCACCGACTTATCCCCTTGTTTTAGCTCATTTACTCTATCCTCAATCTGCGCCATAAGCATTATGTTCCCTTTCTCGAAGTACAATGTTTCCAGGGTTTTCCATACCTCTGCTGCATGGGGAAGAGTCTCCACGGCTGCTGCAATGGATGGGGTCAAGGAGTTCAGCAGCCATGCCACCACCAGGGAGTCAATGACACTCCACTTCTTCCACTCTTCACTTGCCCTGTTCGCCGGTTCATCTACTTCCCCTCTGACATAGCCTTCCAGCCCCTTTGTCCTCAATATTAGCAATGCCCTTCTGGACCAGCTTAGGTAGTTTGTGACCCCTTCTATATTTTTTTATAAATTTATGTATGTTCATTCTAGACAACAAGCACACACACAATCATTGTTTATCTTCATTGTATTTCTAAAATAACCAAATTTTAACAAATTGACAACATAGTATTTGTAAACTATTCAACATGTATTAACAAGTATTGAGTTGAACTTTTAATACAATTATTTAACATGTTACATAATAATTTTTTAATACACATTGAGTTTGTTTAATACACATTGTGAATTTTTAGTGCACGCGATGAACTTCTTCCAAATGCACTAAAACTTTCTTTAAGTTTATGGAAGTTTTAATTTATTATTACTCCATCGATCCATAGTAATTGATGCTAGTTTAGTACAGAGTTAGTACAACTTTAAAAAAAAAATACACTTCTGTGGGTGCATGCGCAAAAAATTCAGAATTTCTTTAGCTGTAAAAATCCGTTTCTTTGAACTTCAAAACAAGCAACACAATGTACATGTGCTTCAATGCTACCTTTCGCATAGCAATGCAATATATATAGTTCGACATCGTTAATTTTAGATGACTAGAGTATGTCCTCGTAGACAACCTGCGAGTGCACTATAATTTGCTATCACCAGGTCTCATGATCAATCTTGCCTCACGCAATTTTTTCTCTAAATTTTCATGTTTGCATACGTGATTAAATAAAACATGAGGGGTTTTATAAAAAAAATCCTCATGCGCCGGCCACCTAGCGCATTCCCCGCTCTCAGCCACTTACAAGTGGGCCACTGCCACATTGGCACGCCACATGGGTTAGACGCATGTCTAGATACAGATGGAGGCATCATATTTACATAACCACACAAGTTCGAGCACCAATTTCATGTATTTTGCAAATTTAGGCACTAAACTGACCATGCACGACAAGTTGAGGCACCTGTAGTGTATTTAACTCAAAATTTTATCCAAACACGGAATTACGAAGCAACTGGCACTTTTTCCTTTCCAAAATGGCGCCAGGCACACAATGTTGGATCTGCTCCCTCAGTTCGAAAATACTTGTCATCAAAATGAATAAAAGGGAATGTATCTAGATGTATATTCGTTCTAGATATATCCCTTTTTATCCATTTTGATGACAAAGTATTTTCGGACGGAAGGAGTAGGAGACAAATGGCTCGATAAAACGAACACGCCCAATTGGAGCTTCTACCGCAAGATATATTTTATTGTCGCGAAGCAAAACTGATCAGCTCTTCACCAGCGCTGACGAAACAAAATAATTCCTACATCGCTCGCTACCTATATCATCGCGCCACAGCAAACATTTCCAGCAAAATAGTAGTCTACCATCTTGCCTACGGATTCACCTGATGCAGCAGATATACGCTAAAAACACAGCCATAGGTCTACCATCTTGCCTACGGATTGATCAGATGCCTTCATTATCACTCAACATGGCAATTACAGGACACACTGATCCACTAGGATCACTACAACAGGAAAACAACAGATTCACAACAGCCTCGCAAGACCCTGGACAGATCTTTGCAACCATACATACATAAAATTCCACTGGGTAGTCTTAGACGGGAGCCTACGGTACGAAGACCATAGTAAACATAGTTTGCCCTTATTGGAAGATCTACTAGTCCTTTGTGCAACATGTACTTATCTAACTCCGGAAGAGGGGCAAAATTGTTTCAACTGTGGCTGCAACACCACATGTATGCTGCTGGTTCATGATGCGACAAACGTTCCGCTGCTTATGTTCATCAAAGATAAGCTCATCAGATTACGACCTAGGCATACATTTAACAGGATCTACAGGTGGATGAGAAAGAAATGGTTCCAGCAGTTGTTGTGGTGAGCCTTATCCAGATTTCATAGACAAAAATCAAATAAGAAAAATAAGCTCAGTAATTCAAAATCATGTGAGGAAAGAGTGTTCTGAAGGCATCCATGTGTGGGCTATAAAACAACATTATTTCCCTTTTTTGGTCATAATATTTCTGCACAGTGTTTGAAAATTGGTTCTAGTAGTCATATCATACATAAACATTTCTACAAGCAAATATATAGTTTATTGTATTTTTAAGGACCTGAATATCCAGCGATCCTCAGATTTTTAGGCATGGCAAATCGAACGTTTTTCATGGTAAATTATGTTCGCCGAGGATGGCAAGTTTAGTTGGTAAGCATGGCAAATCCGCCTCAGTTCATTTTTTGCCATGAAATTGCCGTGCTTGCAAACTAAATTTGACATCATCACGCCAATGTAAATTGCCATGAAAAACGTTCGATTTGACACGCCTAAAAATCTGACGTCAGATTTTTAGCCTTCCCGTTTTTTAATTCCTGGTTACCAGGTTACCAAACTCGAATCATGTTTCTAAAGTGAAATTTTATATAGAACATCCTGTGAGTTCTGACTTTACAAAAGGGTGCAAACTACTAATACTCTATTAGAGTATTTGCATCTATCAACATCTCAGGAAAACATCACACCCATAGATGACAGCATTATCTAAAATGAAAGTACGACATCTTTCGGAAAAGTAATGTTGAGAAAGGAAAAAGTAATCAGAAATCACTAACCTTCAACTGGCAAATTATCCCTTACGGGTTGATTATTTAGCCAAAGGAAGCTCTGCACTTGCGAGACCAACATAAGCATTTCTTAGACCTCCGACACCCAGAATTACTTCCCAGCTGAACATTACCTTGGCTCTGACCATAATCATATGTAAGCTCTGTCACTGGAGGAATGTGCTTAAGTGCAAAGAATGCGATGTGTGGATATCCCTCATCACCATGATCATATAGAGCTGGTTGCCAGAAAACATTAGGTGAGCAGCTGTGGTTCATAAAGCGAGCTATGTTGCCAGTCCGTTTTGCACTAATAACTATTGGCAGCTGCTTAGATGGTTCTTTTAAGTCGGAAGGACTAGGTTCGCCCAGTAATTCTGGTGCATATTTCCATCTTACGTTCTGCTCCAAGGGAGGGGTCTCAAAGATGTAATCGTCCTCTGCATCAACAACATTCTTGTCAAAAATTTCACCTGCATATTCACAGATAAATGCGCCTGCTCGGATAGGATCCCAACTACGGAGGCCCCAACCTCGATCTCCCGTCTTAAACACTTCAAAGTGGATTTGGATACCAATTTGCACAACCCGGTTCCGGCAATCACGTACACAAGTGCATGAATCATTGCACTCATACAACATAGGCATCCGACTAACAAGTGTGCCTGAAGCACTGTAAGGAAGGTCGCCAGCATTTTGATGCGTACAAGAACAGTTGTTATGACCAGGTAGGCATACGCTTATGCATCTGCAGCCTTGCATCTTTTTCATTGAGCTCAGGGAATTCATGTAGTTAAGTTTAGTTGTATAGATGAAGTGGCTAGGACCTTTCTCGTCATCGACCTCATTTACAAGGCAGACAGGCTTACTTTCCACACCATATGATATGTCGTTCAATATAACATGATCTCTAGAGGATGGATTTTCCCTCCATTTTTCAGTCTTCTTCCAAACTGCAATGCCATCAGGTTGTCCAGGTTCTCTCAGTAACTTGTGTTTAAACACTTTGAACCCAGATTTCCCTTTCTCCATCCAGGCTTCTCTGATCTTGTAAAGGCCATCATATATGTATATCTTACCAGTTGAACAAGTCAAGTCTCTCACAGTGCGAACAACTCTAATGGGATTACCTCTGTACAAACTCCTCTCCAGTGCAAGATTACCTCTCTCAAGCTTTTGGTCATCCTTACCAGACATGCCATGTCCAGTGTAAACCAGAACATCTAGATCATCTTCGGTATTCTCATACACACCAGCTGACACAACACTAATGGCCACAGGGTCCTCCTCGTTACCAAACTTAGCTGACATGTAATCTATCCCTGCCATGCTCTGACTATTTAACCCTACCAGGCACATCTCGATTCTGAAGTAGAACATGTCACCAACCGCGACACCTGGAACCTCTCCAATCTTCTTGCTCTTATTGACGCGAAGTTCAGCGTTCATCATGATACTCCCAGCCTTCAAGTTATGCTGCTGCTTCGCTACTTGCTTCGCTTCATCCAGCTGCACCAGCCGTCGCCGCAGTGCATCAAACATAACAAGTACATTATCTGCAGATTCCCTAGGATCATCTGAAGACAAAGATGGCAGGTGCAGCAGACTTGTGTCAATTTTCCTGGGCCGTCCACGTTTTGATGTGTCACCACTATCAACATCTTCAGAATGACTTGAAGGAGTCACTGAACTATCAGGCACACGCTTCGGCCGCCCTCTCTTCCTTTTACCATCCTCCAATAAGGTGACTGCAGATGGAGCCTGCATAAGGGGCTCACTCTCTTTTGAATGAACTGGAGGAGTTAAAGTATCTGAACTATCCTGCACAAGCTTGGGTCGCCCCCTTTTCTTTGTGACAGATTCATGTACGCTAGATGCAGGAGGTGTATGAAAAATAGGTTCGCCATCTACTATAGGCACTGAAGGAGTTGGTACGACAGAAACATCTGGCACATGCCTGGGTCGTCCCCTCTTCTTCTTACCAGATTCCTGTGTGACGGCTGAAGGGGGTGTCTGGAGAACAATATTATTACCTTCTGGAGGAGCTGAAGGAACCAAATGAACTGGAGGAGCCGTAGGAACAGTAGTATCTTGCACACGCCTGGGCCTCCCCCTCTTCTTCTTACCAGATTCCTGTGTACTGACTGCTGGAGGAGTTTGCAACACCGGGGTGACCGTTGTGGTACCATTAGCATTAGCAGCTCCATTCATATGAACCATATATGGTTGCACCGGGTTGGGATCTGCAGGACCATTAGCATTAGCAGCTCCATTCATATGAACCATATATGGTTGCACCGGGTTGGGATCTGCAGGAGCGGACAGTAGTGCAGAGGTTGGCAGAACACCACCAGGCATTCCCAGTTCAGTACCTCCAGCATATGGTCCAAATGGGGTGACACAGAGAACTGCAGGTGAGCCTTTTATGGTAAAAGTGTGCATCCCAAGCGGTGCAGGGAACATGGGAGCCAATGTGCGCAAGGGTTTGGCGTCGATGACTGCTGCATCATTCAACACAACTGAAGTGGGCTGCTGATTTCCAGCCATTGTAAGCTGCCAACTGATATTTTCCCAAATGAAGACTTGCGCCAGCAATTCCTTTATATCCTCGTCTACAGGTCTAGACTTGTGCACAAGTCATACTTCAGAGAAAGCTGAAAAAAGAATATCCTTCGGTGAGTATAGAAGTCATAAAGAACTTAAGCTGTTGGTTGTTTAATGCAGATCATGAAGCAGTAACAGCGGATATAGAAAAAACATTTAACACTTATAGTTCATCACGCATTACAGTTCACTGATTACTACACAGAAGACATGCAATATTAATAGCATAATCATGACAAATAAACAAAGATAAAGCATTGATTAAACTTTGCTTGCTAAATGTGCCATCAATCGAACTGTGACAATGTTACTTTTGTAATGTTGAGATGGTACATGCGAAAATGGCACAGCTATTCGACACAAAATGCTTCCATGGAATTGTTTTCTTTCCTAATTTATAAACTATGGCAGCAAAGTACCTGAAAGGTTGTGTCATGACCTAGGTTACGGAGGGGATAGACGTGGGTGGTAGGAGGGCGAGGGTAGGGAGTTCAGGCTTGGCCGCTTAGGTGCCATGACGCCATGAGGATTTTTTTTTTTCGAAAAGGGGGGCTTCCCCGGCCTCTGCATCAGCATGATGCATACGGCCATGTTATTAAGCATAAAATAGTCCACAAAGTCTCCAAGTCTCAAGGTTGTCAACAAGAAAAGTAAGAAAAGGCTCACACAAAGCCCGAAGGCTAGATACACAAGCTAGCCAAAGCACTTATACATCACAGCCGTTTGGCTCCAAAATAGACAGGTAAACTAATTGCCTATCCTGTTACACGACCGCCATCCAAACCGGCTGAATATATCCCGAGCTACCATCTCCCATCGGATAGCAGCAGTAACCAAAAGCTCCCTGGCCTTCGTCGGAGTGAGTAGCGACCAGGAACGGATAAGAGCCGTTGCTCGGAAGATAACCTGCAAAACATGGATATTTGTTGATCTGTTAAAGACGAAGTCATTTCTGCAATTCCAAAGCGCCCACAAAAAAGCGCAAACCCCCAAGCGAATATGTTTTGCTAACCCGGGCTCTACCCTAGTTAGCCATGTCCCAAACAACATGTTAACCGACCTTGGTGGGGTAATATTGAAAGCGACTTGAATAGTCGTCCAAAGAATTCTAGCTAGTGGGCAGTCAAAGAAAAGATGTTTAATGGTTTCACCCTGATCACAGAAACTACACCTAGTAGGTCCTGTCCAATTACGCTTAATAAGATTATCCTTTGTTAAGATCACCTGTTTATGTAGAAACCACATAAACACCTTGATCTTTAAAGGAACTCTGACGTCCCACACATGCTTTGAAGTAGGAATCGAGCTGGAATTAATAACATCAACATACATTGATTTAACCGTGAATTCCCCCGACCTAGTGAGATTCCAGCGTAATTTATCAGGTTGTTGAGATAGTTGTACCTGCATCAGTCTCCTAACTAGATGCAGCCACTCTTCCCAACGATTGCCCACTAACGATCTTCTAAACTGGATATCCAGGGGTATCGAGGCGAAGACCGATGCAACCAAAGCATCGCGCCTTCGAACTATACGATACAGAGACGGATACTGGATTGCTAGGGGAGCCTCTCCAAGCCAAGTATCCTCCCAGAATCTCGTGCTTGCACCATTACCAACTAAATGCTTTGACCTCTGAAAAAATGAAAGCTTCACTTTCATAAGCCCTTTCCAAAAGGGTGAATCAGTTGGTCTAACCGACACCTGAGCCAAAGTTTTGGTTTGGAGATACTTGTTACGCAGGATTTGAGCCCACATGGCGTCAGTTCCTGAGGATAACTTCCACAACCACTTACTAAGAAGGCATCGGTTCTTGACTTCGAGATTCTCAATCCCCATACCCCCTTGGTCTTTCGGTCTACAAATGATATTCCACTTCGCTAACCGATATTTTCTCTTAGGCTCCTCCCCCTGCCAAAAGAACCTCGATCGATAGAAGTCCAGTCGTTTCCTAACTCCAACTGGGACTTCAAAGAAGGACAAAAGGAACATGGGCATGCTCGTGAGCACCGAATTAATAAGAATTAAACGGCCTCCATACGACATGAGCTTGCCCTTCCAACAACTTAGCTTCTTCTCGAAACGATCCTCAATACACTTCCATTCATTATTCGTGAGCTTGCGGTGATGAATAGGAATTCCTAAGTAGGTAAAAGGCAGCTCACCCAAACCACATCCGAACAACTGCTTGTAATCCTCTTGTTCCTCTTTGGCTCTCCCAAAGCAGAACAACTCACTTTTGTGGAAGTTAATTTTGAGCCCACTTAGCTGCTCAAACAAACAAAGCAGCAGCTTCAGATTTCTAGCTTTTACCAAGTCATGCTCCATGAAGATGATAGTGTCATCAGCGTATTGCAGGATGGATATACCCCCATCCACTAAGTGTGGCACCAAGCCCCCTATTTGGCCAACTTCCTTGGCTCTCCCTAACAACACCGCCAACATATCGGCTACTATGTTGAACAGAATAGGGGACATCGGATCTCCCTGCCGCAGGCCCTTATGTGTCTGGAAGTAATGACCGACATCGTCATTCACTTTTATGCCAACACTACCCTTTTGCGTAAAAGTTTCAATCTGGCTCCTCCGGCCCTCGTGGAAACCTTTCATACGCAAAGCTTGTTGCAGAAAAGGCCATTTAACTTTGTCATACGCTTTCTCAAAATCTACTTTAAAGATGACTCCATCAAGTTTCTTAGAGTGAATTTCCTGGAGCGTTTCATGCAACACCACCACCCCTTCAAGGATGTTTCTGTCTGGCATGAAAGCTGTTTGGGATTGCTGCACCACAGAATGCGCAATCTGTGTGAGCCTATTAGTCCCAACCTTGGTAAAAATTTTGAAACTGACATTCAAGAGGCAGATAGGACGGAACTGCTCAATCCTGAGAGCGTCGGTCTTCTTTGGAAGCAACGTTATCGTTCCAAAGTTCAAATGAAAAAGTTGAAGCCGTCCAGCAAAAAGGTCGTGGAACATGGGTAGCAGATCCCCTTTGATGATATGCCAACATCTTTTGTAAAACTCCGCCGGGAACCCATCCGGCCCGGGAGCCTTATTGTTCTCCATCTGAGAGATGGCATCGAAAACCTCCTTTTCCGTAAACGGCGCAACTAGCATGTCATTATCAGCAGCAGTTAATTGAGGCACATCCTCAGTCCTGGACTCATCGAGGGACACAGCGCTATCCTCCGACGGTCCAAATAACTGCTTGTAGTATTCGGTGATGTATAGCTTAAGATTATCGTGACCAACAATTGTGCCTTCATCTTGCTTGAGCTGAAATATTTTTTTCTTTCTGTGTTTGCCATTCGCAATCAGATGAAAGAATTGAGTGTTCGCATCCCCTTGGATTACTTTGCGAACCTTTGCTCTGAGCGCCCACTTCAGCTCTTCTTCGCGGAGAAGTTCCTTCAACCTCTTTTCCGCATCAATCTTACAGCACATATCCGCAGATTGAAGAACCGCTGATTCAGCTTTAACATCTAGGTATTGAATAATCTCCAGGAGTCTGTCTTTCTCAACCTTATAAACTCCACTTAGATGTTTAGCCCAACCTCGAAGAAAGCACCTCAAATGCCTAATCTTATTCTGCCATCTCTCGACAGGCGATCTACCCCTAGACTCTCTAGCCCACTCTCTGGCAACAATATCCAAGAAACCTTCTCTTTCAAACCATGACGTTTCAAAGGAGAAAGTATTCTTGTTTCCCACATGCCTTGGCTCCCCTGAGTCAACAAATAGCGGTGTGTGGTCCGAAATTCCTCGCGTTAGAGCCTGCACCGTGACCAGAGGGAACTTCTGCTCCCATTCGGCACTTGCAAGAACCCGATCCAACTTCTCATATGTCGGGTTTGGTAAAGAGTTAGCCCAGGTAAATTGTCTACCAGAGAGTTCGATTTCTCTCAAATCCAAACTCTCAATGATGGTATTAAACATAAAGGACCATCGCCCATCAAAATTATCGTTATTCTTTTCATCCCGCCTCCTAATAATGTTGAAGTCCCCCCCAACCAGGATAGGGAGTTGTTCGGACCCACAAATTCGAACCAGGTCAGCCAAAAATTCAGGTTTAAGCTCAGGTTGTGCAGCCCCGTAGACCGCCACCAACACCCAGTTAAACCCATCTATTTTGGACCTGACTCTGAATTTCACTGCAAAGTCACCCATAACAACACTCCGGACTTCAAGGGAATCACATCTCACACCCAGCAAGATGCCCCCAGACCTCCCTCTTGGAGGAAGACAATGCCAATCGAATTCCACCCCTCCCGACAACGTGTTAAGAAACTGAGGTGCAAAATTATCCCTACCAGTTTCAGAGAGAGCAATGAAATCTAAACGGTGCTCTAAAGATGCCTCCGCTAGAAACCTACGTTTAGCCAAGTCCTTAAGACCTCTGCTATTCCAGAATATTCCTTTCATAGGTCATCATGGAATTTTTTGGCCTTACGAATTCTAGCACTCCTGCGTACCGCGGATGCAGGGTACACCTTCCGCTTCCACTTACGTTTAGGAATGTTATCACCTGTAGCCCGGTCCTCATAACCGTGCTCTGGTTGAACATGGGCTGCATCATCTACCTGGAGTTCATCCTCATCAGGCTCCGCAGACGGAGGAACAAGATCCGCGCAGAATTTATCAAGCACCCTAACACCCAAGGCCTCAATCTCCGCATCATTCAAAGGTTTTACAGCCGCTAGGTTTCTAATAGACTCCAAGGCCCGTTCCGCTTCCAAATCTAAAAGATCATTAACCGAGTTTTCAATTTCCAAATTATTATTCCCAAGAGACACCCCCACTTGGTTTGCATTATTAATAATCTCATCCTTAGAGAAATGCAGAATAGAATTTGAAACATTAACTGACATACCTGTTGTGCTCTCCACATCACGCAGCTTGGCCGCCCGCATAGCGCACCTCTGCTGCAAATCATCAACCTCCGGAAGGTCCTGGAGACGAGAGCTCGTCCGCCTCCCCTCGGAAGCAGGGTCTCGGATCCCTCCGAACGCGATCACCTCCTCCCGAGTAGCGGCTCCCGGAGTAGGTCTGGGAGAGGGGGACCGCGTAGGAGATGTGGAGATGCCTGACGGAGTTGGCACCAGGGCCTCCTGCCCTAGTCCGACCCCCCCAGCCGACGCCGTGGCAGCCGTGCGCTCCACCTGCAGGACCGCCGTCGGTACTAGAGGGTCAGGGGCCACCTGCCCCTGACGCCTGCCTAGCACCTCCGGCGACCCCACCACCAACGAGGCTCCCGCGAGACGGACCTCCAGGGCCTCCTGGCCCAAAGATATGTCGCCCCGGCTGGACACAGGTACCTGCGCCGCCTGCTGTGAAACAGAAGAATGAGAGGGAGTCGTGGCCACCTGCCCAGACGCCCCTCCCCTCCGCAAGGAAACCGAAGACCTAGATCGCCCTGGCGACTCCTGAGGCTCCACCTCTTGAACAACACGGGCACTGAAGCTGGCCGACTGCCGGGGTGACCGCCCAAAGTCCAAGACCGGTAGCGAATGCTCGAACGCATCGTCAGAGTCAACCCGATCACTCCACAGACGAGGAGGCGCCGACGACGGCAGAAAAGATCCAAACCGCAGTGAGTTATGAGGCAAAGACGAAGCCGGGGACTGCTCCATCCCGGCTCCGTTCTCCGGCTCCTGAGCAGCAGGCCCCGATCCATTGGGCTCCTGTGCTGCCTCATCCGCCTGCTCCCTGGGAGCACCTGTATCATCACCCCCATCGTGCATATCCACGTCAGTGCCAGCAGCAACCTCAGCAAACAACTCTGCATCCTCAAACTCAATATCAAGTGGAAACACCTCGCCTCTATAGGTCCAGTTGATGACGTCTGGGACATACTCAATATCCAGAATGCTAACTCGCAGTCGAGCCACCCCCTGAGCTGTTCTGGAGGTAAAGCTCCGCTTTTCTCTCCTTATTTCTTCGATACCTAAATCCATATGCTAATTGCCTAGCATATGTTGCCGGTAGTTTAGGAAAGAGTGAACCGACTCAAAACAAGGAAAGATCTAAACAGAATCTGAACTAACCAAACTAACTAGGCTTTGAAAACAATAAAGACCTATCCGGCTGGGTCTAGTACCCCATGGTGTGGCATCACTCCCCCTTCAACAAGCAGCCCAAGAATACTCAGGAACCGGTGCTCGCGTCCAGTTGATCAGGAATCAAGCTGGGGACGGGGATGTGCCAGCTTTAATGCCCACCGGGAAGCTCGTGGGCCAAATACCTTACCCAAAGCACAAGACGGGGATGGGGATGGGATAGCATTACCTTTGCCCATTACCCGCCTTACCCTTGAAGGCCTTACATGTGGGATCTAAAATTAGTAGACCCCAAGTAATTCTCGCGATCACCCACCTCAAATTTCCACCCATCCCGCCCCTTTGCGCCAAAAAGCCCTAAGAAATCCCTAACCTAGCCACAACATATTGTTTATTGTGCTGAAATGTTGTTTTTTCTACTGAAATGCTATCGAAGGTTGTTGTTGATTGCGTGTGTGGCTTTTTCCCACGGGGATAAAAAAACTGACGGGGACGGGGATGGAAAACTTTTTATCCCCGCAGGCGGGCAAGGGAGATCTATCGTGGGGACGGGATGGGTGGGTAATCCCCATTGCCAGCTTCAATCAGGAGCCTCTTCCGAAGCATCCACACAACAAGCATAAAGGCGCTTGCAACGATGACCGGGCATGCACTTGCTGTCACAGTTGTAGCAGAGGCCCTTGGCGCGCTGGTCGTCAATCTCAGATGGTGATAGCCGCTTGCTGGGCAATGCCACTGTAGCCTTGGGGGGAGCAACAAGTTCTGGAGTAGACAGCCTGATGGCTCCCCAGTGTTTCCCTTGGGCACAAAGTTGTCTCGTTGGCTTCTGGTGTGTCATGCTCCTCGTGCGGGCGCCCATCGGTGCATCGACCATGGCATCATCTAGCGTCTCCAGGTACATGAGCTTGATATCAGCGCAAATCGACTTACTGAGACCAGCCACAAACAGCTTTCTTCTGGGCCGACAACTTCTCGTCCAGAAGCTTAGTGATTTCTGCAATGGTGGCCATCAGGGTTTTCAAGGAAGCCATGGCCTACTCCAGCCGGATCACAGTTACCTGGTTCGCGAATTGGAGATCCAGTTCGTGAACTTGCTGTATCCGGTTCGGAACAACATACTATAAGGTTTGCATGCAAATAGCCATCGGAGATCCTAGATTGATAATACATAAAAAATAGAAGTAATATGTTGGTTGGTCCAGCCCAAACAGGCCCACAAGGCCATGACCTGCTGCTCCAGCTGCTCCCGATAGCCTCCATCAAAACCTAGTCCAGCGCTACCGCCTCATGCGCTCGTTCTTTCTCCTGCTCATCCTCCACACGTGCATCTGTGGCAAGAAGGGGCTGCTGTTGGACGACAACGACGGGCCTGCCGCCAGGTTTTCGCCACCATCCGTCGTGCCACCCACCGTGTTTATTCTGCCGTCCAATCGCCGCTCACCAGCCACCACCTCTAGCTACCGAATCCATTTTTCTGGTTACAAATCGGGCAGCTAATTCAGATCGGAGTTTGAAACCTCTCCCAGCAAATCCGGTAACTATGAGCAAGATAGGTCTTTATTGCTTTCCATGTCGAGTTAGTTTGGCTAGTTCAGATTCTGTTTAGATCTAGATAAGCCTTCTATTTTAGGATTTGTTAGCTTTCTGTATTTGCAAGTATTGGTCATTGTTCAGAATAGAATCAGGAGTCTTAGTTGATTCAGTTTCTATCTTTAGTTGGTTGGCTGCTATATAATCCAGGGTGTACTCGTGTAACTGGTATTGAAGAAAGAAACAGAGAAAAGGGGAGGTTTACCTCCAGATCGATCTATCCCCCCAAGCACAACGGTTCCAAACCCAAACACCCTAGCCCCAGACCTCCTACCTCTCACGAGTCATGACTACACCCTAGCCCCAGACCTCCTCGGCGAAGAGAGGATGATATGGAGGAGGGCGACGGCAACTCTGGAAGAGTTGTGTTAGGTATAAAGGCGGGTGAAGGGGGCTGCAAACTTACAATGAAAAAACTATTTTGAATTTGCGCGCCACATTGTAGTAAGATTTGAGCATGCAATACGACCGCGACACGTCAGCCCAGTGAGGCAGCGTATGTACCCAATACGTGTCGCCATCTTCCCAGATCCAACGCAACCAACACCTCACCGCCAGGCACCAGCCCGCACATCCCACAAATGGTTGGCTGACCGCTAGCTGCAAACCCACACCGCAGCACTACCATCCCACGTAATATGCTGCCCAAGCACAAAAAATGCAACCCTAGCTTCTGCACTTCTCATTTTTCTCAATTATGAATTTCTACATAAAAAAAGCAGTGAGCTGAAATTCATCCACCTTGGCTTAGGTTAAGGTATCCACATAATAGTGCTCCTGATTCTACAATGGGATACAAAAATGTACATACATATATGCAGTGGCCGAGCCATGATTGAAGCAAACCCCGGGCCAAAATTTTAGGGCCTATAACTAACCCCTAGAAATACCTCATAACCACCCCTAAAAAAACTTGCTAAAACATGCATAAAATTGCTTGATAGCACAATAAATCTAGAATTTAAACTCAACGCTGAAATGACAAGTGTAGGCACCGGACGAAAACTATCGCGGCATCTTCTATTTCTACAATATTAAATGAAATCGATATAAAATGTGTTAACTCGAGTTCAATCAATACAATGTACATACACATAATCCTATTTCAAGTCAATTTCAGTTCAATGTCAAATGCATCAATTTCAGTCCTGTCTCTCGGTACGAAAAATTTACCCAGTGAGTGGTGCCCGGCGGCAGCAGGATGGCGATCGGGGTGGATACCGGGGAGCAGGGGCGGAGTCCTTGGAGCAGCGAAGGCAAGGGCCTACGCCCGGCGGCAGCGGCACGGAGGCCGGGGCCGGGGCCGGAACGGCGCGGTGCAGCCAGCAGCAGGACTGGGGCGGCGGGACGACGGTGGGGGGGCGGCGGCCGGCGACGGACTACGGGCTGCAGCAGACACACGGGAGCAAAGAGCAGGCGAGGGGCGGCGCGAGCGTCGGAGGAGCGAGCGTGGCTGGTGTGATCCTGCAGGCTATGGAGCTAGGGTTTTTTTAGGCAAGCTATAGGGAGATAGTTTTTTTTTGAGACAGACACCCACCCTTCAGGCCTTTGTATATCTGGGTTGTGCTGGCCCGAATACGGGCCCAAAACGAAATCCATCCATATATACCTTTTGTTTTGAACTTGTCATCACATATAGCCCTCTGTGAGCGTGGCATCTATTTCTCGCATTAAGTGAGTCGAGAGGAAAAACCCTAAACCCTAAGTGATGCTAGCTACCATGCCACGCTACTCTTCGTGTTTATTAAAGGGGTCGCGACGTACTTGAAGAGAGGCAAGCGGGTTTTCTCTGTTTTTCTTTTTTTTTGTTTCTTTTTTTCTTCTCCATTTTTTATTTGTTTATTCAGTTTTTTCATTTTATTTTTTCATGGTTTTTCTGTTTTTCCTTTTTGTTTTTTGACAAGATTTTCTTCATTTTTGTTTGGTTTTCTTTTTTCTTCTCCATTTTTGCTTGGTTTTCTTTTTTCATCTACATTTTTTTCTTAGGTTTTTTTTCGCTCTACATTTTCGTATATGTCAAAAACATTTTTTTAATAAGTGAACAACATTTTTATATACACGTTCAAAATTGTCTGAACACTTATTTAACATTTTTTAAATACTTGTTCAACATTTTAATGTTTATTAAACATTTTTTCAAATATTTATTCAACATTTTTCAAATAATCGTTCAATATTTTTTAGTACTTATTCAACATTTTTTCAAATACTTGTTCAACATTTTTAATACTTATTCTACATTTTAAAGTACTTGTTCAACATTTTTTAAATACTTGTTCAACATTTTTAATACTTATTCTACATTTTCAAATACTTGTCCAACATTTTTGTTAATACTTATTCAACATTTTTCAAATACTTGTTCAACATTTTTCAGATACTCGCTCAACATTTTAAATATTTATTCAACATTTTTCAAATATTTGTTCAACATTTTTTCAAATTATAAATAAAAGTACAAAGATAAAGCAAAAAACAAGAACATAAAACAAAAAAAAATAGGCCTTTGCCTCCTGCTAGGTTGGGCCCGCCCATCTGGGCTCCCCCCTCCCCCCGACGCGAGGCGTCCCCACGTGCTCGCTTAAAGAGAGAAATAGGGGTGCCCCTCTGTGAGACTCAAACAAAAATATAGGCCTCTGTTTATCGATAATTTACCCTTCAAAAAAGTGCACCGATATTCAGAGAGTGAATCTCAATGCTTCATGAGAGAGAGTGCTTCTCCACAAGTTTTCGGACAGCGATATTATGACGACGTCTTTTGGCACTAGACCATCGCAAGTTTGGAGAGCTATAGTTGAAAGGTCGGGGTATTTTGAAGATGGGGTTGATTCGTAGATTGGTGATGGTTGCACGACCAATGTCTAGTCAGATAACTGGATACCTAGGTACGAGAGGATATTATTGTACGTGGTGTTATCTGATGATCCTCCTCCGAAGGTCTTCGATTTTATTTTGTCGGTGACCGAAGCATGGGCGTCCACAAACTTAGGCATCATTTCTTGCCTATGGACGCTAACATCATTCAATATATTCACATCAGTACTCTTCAACATGATAACTTCTGGGCATGGCATTTTGAGAAGACCAAGATTTTTACAATCAGATCATGCTCATAATGTTGGAATGTACCAAGAAGGCCAAAGAGGATTGGCTAGAAGAGCAGACGGCCTCGAGTTTATGAGATCTAAGAAGGAATGGACCAAATTATGAAGGTCAAGGTACCATCTAGGGTAAAGAATTTTGCATGTTTCTCGCATTGCACTCGCTTCAAACTTGCAAGGTCTTACAACACAGAATCATAGCGAAGATGGCGACTTTGTGCAATTTTCCATGGTGCTTTTGGTTCCTGGCGTCATTCACTCATATATTGCACCATCGCACGGTGCATCTGGACCTTAGCAGGTTGCCAAATGGTTCAACACATGTGCATGTCTACATGTCCAGATGCGAATGAGTGGTTCTTTCATCTCACAGAATATGTCTCCCGTGCAGAGTTTATTGAGGCCTTGATCACTCTTTGGGAAACCTGGTCGGCGAGAAGAAAGGCAGTTCACGAGGTAGTTTATCAGAGTCCGGGCACTATACATGATTTCATTAGAAGCCTGGTAGTTACACTTGATACGGTGCAAGACGAGGAAGGGAACCAAGCAGCCTGTAGCAGCTCATGTGGATGTGATGCATAACTGGCTCCCGCCACCTGTGGGATTTGTTTGTCGATGATGGTTTGTCATCAGCAACAACTCGTATCGCATCGGCCTCCATTCCACTCTAAGAGAAAGTCGTGTCACCTTATGAACAACATTCAACACATGTTGTGGTCGCGCCCCTCGCGTTCGTCTAGATCATCTGCACCATGATCTATTTGCAATCTCGCTCTAATACCACTTATTAGAATGTATGCCAGTAGATCCGAAGAAAAAGTAGATAAGAAGACAGTATTTGTCATGAGGTTTATCGGTCAATGCCAATCTACGGAGCATGATTACAGGTATTCCTCCAATTTAGTAAATCGACATAGTACAACCCATCATACGCATCTCCGACTACCGTGCCACAGAAAGTTCGGCACCCCTTCCATAGGCGCCTCAACTTCCCTTTCAGATCTTATGTTTTGCCTACTAGTTTCGTCTAGTATATCTTGGATACCTCGTGGTGATGGGGTGTACTATGATAAAATGCCTAACCATTTGGATATGACACAAATCAAATGATAGCTTATACACATATTCAACACTAACTCTAGTAAGCTACACGAAAGATTGTGTGCAACTGTCATTGCACATTTCTAAGCTAAACTAAACATGGTTATAAAAATGGTCAACCATCTGGTTTCGTTTTTTTAAACGACAATGGATACCTCACACTTAGGAACAATTAATTTCCATTCGATTTAGAAACATACTGTATTTTTTTGCCTATTTGCTTGGCCTGAATTTTAATACGCCGAAATTGGAACGGCCGCCAGTCTGCATCCAATTTAACAGAAGACACATCCAAACATGTTCACGGACATTCGTTGCCATCAAATATATTTTTGCGAAACGGAATTGCCATCAAATATGAAACCAAGGCTAGGACAGAGCAGACACCAGGCAGATTCACCATGCCGAAATGCGGCAGGCGGCCAGCGACCTCCACGCAAGTACGTGCAAATGCACGTATCTAAGTAAAATTGATCATTATTCAATTTGCATGCAGGTACAAATCTGAACAAATAATTTTAAGAACATAACCAACATAGTATATCTTTTATTTGAAATTGCTACTTCACCCCAGAAATAAAAAGCAAACAAAATTCCAATTATCATCTACATGCAAGCCACATATTGACCAACGCAAATACTGCAAAAACATATTTCAAATGCAAGAAACCTATAATCTTTGTACACAATTTTATCTGAGCTAAGTGAAATCATAGAAGTACTCCTTGCACAGCAATTTTATAATTTATACAGCTAATTGTATAATTTCCAGAGTTTAGAAAAATAAGAAATTCTGCTACTATAGACTTATAGAGATCTTATTCGAAGATGACACCATTCAAATATATTAAAACATATTTTTCTTTACGGGAATACATTCACAAAACAACAAACATCAATAACAAACTCTTTATATTAATATTTCAAATGACTTACATAATTTTCAATATACATCGAAAAACTTGAAACAGGTCTATGCCTATATGATTGGCTTGCTCCATGCGTGACTCTATTCCATTGTTTGATGCTCTAACTCTTCACATCTTCTATATCACAAGACATACTTTGTACTACTCTTCACATCTTCTCATTAACGACAAATACATGATTATCATCGCAACTACCAGTCAAGAGAAATGAATGGAAGATGGGAAGTACCTGTCAGCATCTCCCTTACTCCCAATATTATGCTTCCACTCTCTGTTTCCTTCCCTTCTCCGGATTCTTTTCATCAAACTAACAGCATGAAGGAGAAAATCAACCAAGCATACCAGTCAAGAGAAACAAAATATAAAAACATGAATAAACATTATCTCACTTCATTGCAAATCTGGGATACTTGTAGGCACCGAGCCGCTGATTATCCTGCTACTCGTTGGACTGCTCAATGCAAATTACCTAGAAGGTTCAGCTTTGGTGGTCCTGCAAGCAAACATCTTGTCTGGATATAATAATAGTAGGGACAAACTTGAAAACTTTATTAGATGCCCCTGATGCATCGTAAGGCCTTCCAGTGGTAGCTTGGACAGCCCAACAGTATAGACCTGTAAATCAGGTACCAACATGAAAATATAGAGGAAGATTCCATGAATTTTTGTAGGTGAAGAAAAAACCCCAGTTAGTAGTTGCTGCAAGCCTGCAAGTACATATGTATTGAAAGATTCTACATACAATATGATATATCAGTCCAGTAAAAGTGGTGACAAGTCTATACATATTGCAGCATTGTATACATAGTAAGATATGGGGTGAAGATAACATATCATTACAAAACTCAGTCCCCAAAAGTGAGGTCAACCTTCAACATATTTGCACAGCAAACACAATATAGTCAGACATATGGAAAATGTATTTACATGCCAAAATCATACAATTAGATGGCATATATTTAGACATTTGTTCAGAGTGTCTTATTTTTTATAAAAAGTAGTACAGATATGCTAATGCTGTTATCGTTCTTCTTATGTAAGCAAACGCCTTCTAATGGATGGCATGGAAACTTGTTTTCTAAAATGCCTCCAGAAGGATAAAAGTTTCCTCTTCTTATGTAAGCAAACGCCTTCTAATGGATGGCATGAAAACTTGTTTTCTAAAATGCCTTCAGAAGGATAAAAGTTTCACATGGAAACTTATTTTATAAAATGCCTCTAGAAGAATACATGAACTATACAGATGAGAAAATCCCTGTTGTTTAAATTGACATTTTATTAATGACGTTGAAGTTGCGATAGAAAATATTTATGTTACCCATTCGTCTAGCAAAGAACAAAAAAATGACCATATAAATACTTGCATCAAAATCAATTTTAGTGTGTCTTGCACAATTACTTCTCGAACCCAGTGTTGGTACGGGTGCTTGGCTAAGAGGTATGTAAAAGTCCTAAATGAAAATAAATATACACTCCTACTTGTTTTATCTAATTCAATCATCAAAAGCATATCAGTGAATAGTAAAAAAACATATTGGTTCAGGAATAGGAGTTAATCTGAAGCATGTGTGTTGTTCTTAACTTATCTCTGGCTGCTCTCTCCTCCTCCTCCCGGTTGCTCTGTTGATATCCTCTTTCAGAAGCACATGCAATAGAAGGAACAAAATTGAGTTTGAAGGAGAACCGTATTTTGAGAAGAAAAAAACAGCGGAAATTTAGTACAGGTCAAATTCAGTAGCTTCAGAAAAATATGCAATTGATGTAATTGATACACATCATTTTGGCCCATGCTTAAGAACAATACCAATTACAATTTAAGATTGCTTATTGTGCCACCAAATTTACGTAAGCCAAATTGGCAATGGATGTCAGATTGCATGTACATTAGGGAATAGGTGAAAGCATCTTACAAGGAATACATGTACTTGTGCGTTATGGAGTTGTACACTGGAGATTAATTTGTGAAGGGCCGTACAGAGAACGAGTGTCCAAGAAACAAGCACAAAGGCAGATTTTCTCAGAGATGAGTGCGACCTCCGATGCAGGGCGGTCCTGAAGTTTTGGGGGCCCGGGGCGAAACTAAAATCCAGGGGGGCCTAATATAAGGGTCATAACATCACCCAATTTGAATATCTACATCTAATATTTTTTAGGTATTATAACTTAAAAGTGTCTTCTAACACCCCGCTTGCCTCCGGGAACACATGACACGGGTTGACTCATTATTCTATCTAGGAGATACATGCTCACAAATGAAAACTCCAAATGTTAGACATTCGCTGATCCTAGAAAACATCAAAACACCCTACTACAAACTACTGAGCAAAGTCAAAGGAAAATAAATAGATACGTAAGTTTGAGTCTCTTAAAATAATTCTCGATGCAAATTCACTTGTGGTAGGGTCGACATCAACTTTATACAACAGTTTTTTGTCAATGCATAATGTTGCCAAACCATTTAACCATGCAAGATATGCATCATATATGTATACGGAGGTAAATTAATTAATTAGCAACGTACATACAAGGATTGGAGAATAGGTAATACTAAGATGATATAGCTCATACCAATCGCATTGGCGTCCTTGATTAGACGCTCAGCAATGAGGCACTTGTCCATGTGCGTGTTTCCGCCTACAGTCCATATCGCACGCCCATGGCCGGGAAAGTGGATAACGGCCGGAAGCGCTCGGCGCTGTCAATTGCCATGGCCTGGCGATGTGCATGCGAGTTCTGTGTGGCTGCATCCATCTACTCGAGAATATTATCTGCCGGCGGCCTGCGACTTGTGATCGGGAGTTCGGGACGGGGGAATAGAGAGGCAAATAGGGTACTGAATTAAGGATGCGATCTCATACCTCACGAATCACGATCGTACTGATTGGAGGACGTGATTGCCTGTGTATGTTGTACTTGCCTATCCTGCTACGTCTTTTCTTTACTTGGGCTAATTTCTTTCCGGGAGAAGGCACCAGCGTACAACATATCTGGAGGGGCCGGGCGTGCTCCGATGCACAAGGATCGACCGAAGGACGTGAATCGACGGCCGCTCCTGCATGCGTCCATGTCCTCAGCGACGGCACCTCCTACGTGGGCATTTGTTTCCGGCGGCACATGCCCGAGAGTAGCACCCTTGGCAGCCGAGGCTTCGCGTCGAGAGTTGGGTCGGGGCAGGTGCCGTGCGTAGGGCAGTGGAGGCGCGTGGTCGTGCAGGGCCGGCGGCTCGTGCGTAGAGGGCCTCCAGCGGCAGCGGCGGCGGCAGGTCCCGCGCGCCTCAACGCGTCGCCGGCCGAAGAGCGCCCTCGCCTAGGGTCAGGCCGGCGGTGGAGCGGTCGGCGGCCACAGCGAGATGAGGCAGTGAGTACGGTGGCGGCGGCGGCGGCGATGCATACTGTGGCGATCTTGGGGAGTACAGGCGGCGTGGCAGTTGGGGCGAAGTGTGGACGCAGAGGTGAGGCGGAGAAGAGGTAGTGCGGGCGATCGTGTTATATGAGGACGTGGGGGTGCGGGGATTAGTTGCCGATGGGTTGATTAGTGGCTTGTTGCGTTAAACATTTGGACATTTTAGTCCCTTGGATCTGATAGATAGACGGTTGTCCTTATTTGGATCTGCCCCTCTCTTTCTTTTATAGTGGTAGTAGATGCACAGTTGTACAGCAACATGGTAGTAGCCGTCAGAAACAATGTGAGAAAAGAAGGGAAAAGTCTAAAATAAACCTTGAACTTGTGGACGAAAACTAAATCAAACCCTAATCTTTAAATCCCTGAAATCAGCACACTGAACTATTTGATCCCGGTCTATTTTAAACCTCATACGCGTTCTCATGGGGGATAGTCGATGTGCCACAAAGGTTTAAAATAGGAAACATTTTCAAGAAAAATGTTTCCAAAAAGAACACGGGCGGCCCACCAGAAGCATGTTTTCTCTTTAATGTAACACGCAACTAAAAATACCAGAAAGAACATAGGCTCACACTAGGACTCAAACTTCGCAGCTGAAGCTTTTAATCTAGTGCCACCAGCCACTCTAACCACTAACTTTTGGTGAATAAATATAAGCGCAAAACTATTTAACAGCATAGTGCAACGTCCAGATCTGAATTTTCTTTTGGAAAATTTTCGATACCTTTTTCCTGAAAATTGTCAACGATTTTGAAATCCAAATATTCTTAAAAGCAACAAAAAGTCCAATAATTATTTGCAAAAAGTGATTTTTTTTAGGAATTACGAAAAACATTTAAACACAAATAAATTTTGAAACACGAAATATTTTTTTAAATCACTGGACTTTTTTTAAAGTGCCAAAACTTTTTAAAAATTTTCAAAAAAAATTGTTGAAAACACTAAAAATTTCGATACCTGATTTTTTTAAAGTGCAAACACTTTCTAACTTTTTATAAAAATGTGAACATATTTTCAAAATTTGTCCGCACTATAAACTTGTGTTCAGGTTTCAAAATTGTTCGTTTTACTCAAAAGTTTTTGCACTTAAAAAAATGTTTGGTGATTTAGGAAATGGTTTTGCAAAAAGGTTCATAAATTCAAAATATCCATAAAATGTTTGGAGTTCAAAATTGTTGATAATTTTCAAGAAAAATGTTTCCAAAAAAAATCAGAATTTTTTAAAATCTGGACGTCGCATTATCTGGTTAAATAAGTTTGCGCATCTGTTTTTACAACAACTACCATCAGTTAGGGCGGCCAGCAGGAGACAATTATTTACGCCAGGTTCCTAGTTCGAGTCGCACATGTCCCTTTTTTCATTTTTTTTAAGTCGCGCATTAGCGCCTGGTGGGCCGGCCCAGTAGCGCCTGGTGCAGCCGCCTATCCCCGGGTGTGAGCTGCCAAGTCGACAATCCTTGTTTGGGTGCGTGCTTAAGGTTTGAAATAGACCGAGATCGAGGAATTCAGTGTGCTTATTTCAGGGATTCAAAGTTTAGGGTTTAATTTAGCTTTCGTCTACAAGTTCAGGGTTTATTTTGGACTTTTCCCAGGAAAAAAAATCCAGATGGAACACCGATCATGTCCAATCTCCGGTCTTCACGACAATCACAACACATAGACGTTGGAACTTGGGACGAGCCTCCCCCACGTTCCTGAGGATCCAATCAGCATCATGTCTTGTTTAGTGGAGCTCACATACATAGTCACGTCACAGTTTCCAGGTCCTGCAACGGCGGAGTACTCTTCGGACTTGGGCCGGTTAAGGTAGGCCTGCTGCTGCTCAATCAGTTCATGACAAATCACTAATCTATTTTAGTGTCCACTACTTAATCTGCATGCAAGGCAACGCAAGAATGATGAGAGTGGGATAGAGTAATGGATTGGCGCTGTCAGGTACAATCAGGCCAGTTGCCTCGTCGCTCCCAGCCTTGCACAAGCTGTACACGGCCTAATAACTCGCTCTAAACACACTGGCTTTTGTCTCCCAAAATCGTCGTCGCCGTCACAATCAGCCGTCCTAACGTCTTGATTCCAGCATTGTTTTGTATGTCCTAATAACGTCAATAATTGTCCCTGTAACCTCTTTAGGGGGTCGATCGTTAGCTAATCACTCTTTGGAATCATGGGGTGTTGGATTAGCGTACCATGAGCCGGGCCATCTGGGTACGTACTGTGCTGGGCACCAATGGGGTTACATGTGTGTGCAGGAAAGAGGAACCCCCCCGCAAAATGATGGTGGATTAGCGCCCTAATCAGCCGGGCGTCGCTTTTGGTGGCACGTCGCTTACTTGGCCATGAATGGACTCATGCACCACCATTTTCGGGGTGGTGCATGAGTTAGTGGAACGCATGCTTGCACAATAGTGGCGAGTGTTTGGGGATATGATTGTGCATCAAGCTGTCAGCCAACCGGCTGATGATCACGATGGTTGCATAAAGCAGTAGGGTGCATGCATGGTGCCCCTCGACTTCAATCACACGTCGGAGAGCAGTTCCCGTTTTTCGGTTGGGATGGGTGGGTTGTCACGAAGATTCCTCTGCTCTTGTTAGTGTTGGGGCTTTATTTGGGAGCAGGGGATTGACAGGCGATGTCCAAACACCCCTGTCTGAACCTCCTTCTTCAGACATGCGGTGCAGTTTTGTGGAATTTGACAGAGAAGAGAGCCCCATCAGTAGTGATGCACAAAAAAAGGGTAGACCGTGTACTGTAAAAGAATACTGGATGGTTAAAAATACAATACTACTACAGGATCTAGTAGCACTTTTATTCTCCTGATCCATGAAGAACAACCACGTGAAACTCAGCGAAACACTCGGGCCATCCTGCTCCCAACGTCTAGATGCTTTAGATCACTGGCATTTAGCGGCGGCTTTGCATTGGATACTCATGCCAACGTTCTCTTTTTTCAAAAGGAAGAAAGTACCACTACATAGGATCCATGCCGGTTCGAGCCACGCATCGGCATGTCAGTACGCGAGTTCCTCTACATCACGCACGCGTGGCCGGTGTCTGTATCTGAACATTTCCATTTCACTCGCAGAGCTAGCTGCCAATCGGCCTGATCGGCGCCTGGTCGGCTGCACGGGCTCGTGTTATTTTAGTGCCCCTAATACTACTACTACTTATACTTACGTGGAGGCCGTCACATTTATGTCACCTGGACCTGCGCAACACCTGCTTTGCCGTGTCAGCGTATAGCCAGCAACGTGGACGCTAGAGCCTGCAGCCGTGCGCGGCGCGTGCTGCCGGTGCCAGTTTGGCATCACTACCGTGGCCATTGGATGCTTGCTGCAAGGCGTACCACACAAGTGTGGTTGTACATTGGGAGAAGCGTTTACGGAATGTGGGGTTTTGAATTGATAAACCTGCACGAGGAATGGACGTACCGAGGGCGTGGCCGTGGCTTAGTTTTGGGGGTTCCCGGAAGAAAATGGTCAATGGAACCTTGACACTAACGACTAACGAGGTGAATCGACTGCAGCAAGTTAACTGTATTAAAATGCCATGGTTTGCACGTCGAGCTTGCGCGTATCCTCGCAAGCACCGGCTGGGTTTCGATGGAATTGATATCGATGCTTCCCACATTTCGTGTGAGACGGACGGGATCTAGCCGATGGCGATGGACTTGCTTACACGTCCCAAGCCACGTTCGTGTTCTTTGTCTTTGCCCGGCTCGGCAGTGCGCCGCGGAAGTCTGCGTGCACGGCGACTAACTCCTGATGACGCCTTCGTGTTAAAATATCGTCTCATCGGGACACGTGTTAGATTTTTGAAAAGGTGGAAGGAAAGCTAGTAAGATCTTGGAAAGAATCCAAGCAATACTTATTCATAAAACGCTAAGCATGAGATAGGAAAACACGGCCGTGCTTTTCTTACAGGAAGCCATATTGTCGTCGCGTGCCGTGGGTGGACAGGCGACGGAGCACGGAGTTCGTGATGGTGACCCTGCAATGCTGCTTGATAACTTCGCCTAGTTTTCGTGGGTGCTTCCATAATAATCCATAAGTCACGATATGCACCCAGCAGAATGCTGCCGCCAGTTTGTCTGGGTGCTTTTCGGTTTTTCTACGATCATTAGGGTCTTCCCGCCCACGGATTCATCTCTAGTAGAAATCTATTTGCGGTTGTTTCCTCTGATTTTCTTTTATAACAAGACAAAAGTGTTGTCATTTTCATTGATTAAGAAGAAGAGAATTCCTTGGTTATCAATGAAAACCGGGTAAAAGGCGACACAACCCGTGATCAAGCACGCAAGATACACACGCGAACCAAAGTGAACGAAAACCGTTGAGCTTGCACTCGTTGGCGTCATTGTCATCAATTCTCCTTGTGCAAGCGACAGCGGCTTCGCCACCACCGACCATCGATAATGCCCGACTGTTCACAAAAAAACTATCACTTTAGGGGTATGCGCCCATAGAAATACCACTTTTTAAAAAGTGACTGAAAACTACCAATTATTTTTAAATTTTCTAACTAAAACTACCAAGTCGAGTTGATGACCGTTTCAACCATTTTAAGTGAGTTTCTAACAGGAATGACCCACATGTCAGGCGGATGGCCGCCTTAACGGCTAACGACGCTCACCTCGTGGGCGTTACTGCTGGCGCTTGGTTGATCGGCTCGCCCTTTCGCCATCTCTCACTCTCCTCGAGCTCTCCTTCTTAGCCCTAGCTGGCGGCGGTCATGGCAGTGGTAGATCCAAACTCCGACGATGAATCGTTTGGCAACATACCTCCCGACGTGGTCGGCGGCGGCGTTGGCGACTTCTCCGAGGTGGATAACTGGCTAGGCAACACGAGCTTCGCGGCACAGCACCCTTCCCAGCCCAAATCTCAGTCGTCCCAGAAATTGGTGAGGTCAGCGTCGGCTCCACTACCATCAACGACAAGAAGTACACCTCGAGGCCGACGCAAGCTTCCTCGTCCAACGGGAGTCGATAGGTACGACAACTGATCTGTCCTTGTTTCTATGAAATTGTAGTTTTTGTTAATTAGCAGGAAATTTAGGCTTGTGTTTGCACTGGTAGATTCAGTTTTAGAACATGTATAGTAACACTGAAAATTGTAAATTGTTAGAAACTTTAACCTTGTGGTGTAAGAACCTGAACAATGCAATCTGTCAGAAACTGAATATCGTGCAGGTCATATAATTTGAATTCCTTCAGTCTGTGCAATATTGATGACCCAGAGTGGGCAGTTTGGTTTCATTTCCAAGCCAGAGATTTTGTGGTTAGAAATATGTAACAGTCAGACATATCATTTTTTTACTACGGTTTCTCTTATTGGGAGTGAGGGTTGTGGAGCCGATGATTATATGTACTATATTACTAATGAGGAGAAAAGAATAGAAGGTCTAGAGCAAATATGTTCTGAAGATGATGTGCAACAGATGTTAATCCACTCTCATAGAGAAAAGATTTTGAACATAAGAGTCATGAGAGCAGATGAACATTGCATTAACACACAAGAAATTTGGACTAAGGTGATGGATACGAGCATAGACAGAAAGGAGGAGTTTAAGAAAAGCATTATTCAGATAGAAGCCGACCTTAACCATTTTGAAGGTGACACCGATGTGTCTGGATTTCTTTCTCATGATGTGCACTCAGATTAAGATGGCAACAATGTGGAATTATAGGCAGACTCTTCCTCTGAAGATGAAGCTACAAAACAAGATATACCAGTTGTTAGGGAACGTAGCAGAAATTTAAAAAAATTGCTACGTGTCACCAAGATCTATCTATGGAGAAACCAGCAACGAGGGGAAGGAGAGTGCATCCACATACCCTTGTACATCGCTAAGCAGAAGCGTTCAAGAGAACGGGGTTGAAGGAGTCGTACTCGTCGTGATCCAAATCACCGGAGATCCTAGTGCCGAACGGACGGCACCTCCGCGTTCAACACACGTACAGCCCGGTGACGTCTCCCACGCCTTGATCCGGCAAGGAGAGAGGGAGAGGTTGAGGAAGACTCCGTCCAGCAGCAGCACAACGGCGTGGTGGTGGTGGAGGAGCATGGCAATCCTGCAGGGCTTCGCCAAGCACCGCAAGATATGAGGAGAAAGAGAGGTAGGGCTGCGCCAAGAAGAGGTGAAACTCCTGTGTTAGGCAGCCCCCACAACTCAACTATTTATAAGGGAAGGGGAGGGGGCTGCGCCCCCTCTAGGGTAACCTCCCCAAGGGTGGCGGCAGCCCCTAGATCCCATCTGGGTGGCGGCCAGAGGGGGAGAGAGGGGAGGCGCGCCTGGGGTGGGCCTTAGGGCCCATCTGCCCTAGGGTTTGCCCCCTCCCACTCTCTCCTGCGCCTTGGGCCCCTTGTGGGGGGCGCACCAGCCCACCTGGGGCTGGTTCCCTCCCACACTTGGCCCATGCAGTCCTCCGGGCTTGGTGGCCCCACTTGGTGGACCCCCGGGACCCTCCCGGTGGTCCCGGTACGTTACCGGAAAAACCCAAAACTTTTTCGGTGACCAAAACAGGACTTCCCATATATAAATCTTTACCTCCGGACCATTCCGGAACTCCTCGTGACGTCCGGGATCTCATCCGGGACTCCGAACAACATTCGGTAACCACATACAAACTTCCTTTATAACCCTAGCGTCATCGAACCTTAAGTGTGTAGACCCTACGGGTTCGGGAACCATGCAGACAAGACCGAGACATTCTCCGGTCAATAACCAACAACGGGATTTGGATACCCATGTTGGCTCCCACATGTTCCACGATGATCTCATCGGATGAACCACGATGTCAAGGACTCAATCGATCCCGTATACAATTCCCTTTGTCTGGCGGTATTGTACTTGCCCGAGATTCGATCGTCGGTATACCGATACCTTGTTCAATCTCGTTACCGGCAAGTCTCTTTACTCGTTCCGTAACACATCATCCCGTGATCAACCCCTTGGTCACATTGCGCACATTATGATGATGTACTACCGAGTGGGCCCAGAGATACCTCTCCGTTTACACGGAGTGACAAATCCCAGTCTCAATTCGTGCCAACCCAACAGACACTTTCGGAGATACCTGTAGTGCACCTTTATAGCCACCCAGTTACGTTGTGACGTTTGGTACACCCAAAGCATTCCTACGGTATCCGGGAGTTGCACAATCTCATGGTCTAAGGAAATGATACTTGACATTAGAAAAGCTTTAGCATATGAACTACGATCTTTGTGCTAGGCTTAGGATTGGGTCTTGTCCATCACATCATTCTCCTAATGATGTGATCCCGTTATCAACGACATCCAATGTCCATGGTCAGGAAACCGTAACCATCTATTGATCAACGAGCTAGTCAACTAGAAGCTTACTAGGGACATGGTGTTGTCTATGTATCCACACATGTATCTGAGTTTCCTTTCAATACAATTATAGCATGGACAATAAACGATTATCATGAACAAGGAAATATAATAATAACTAATTTATTATTGCCTCTAGGGCATATTTCCAACAGTCTCCCACTTGCACTAGAGTCAATAATCTAGTTCACATCGCCATGTGATTAACACTGATAGGTCACATCGCCATGTGACCAACATCCAAAGAGTTCACTAGTGTCACTAAACTAGTTCACATCACCATGTGATTAAGACTCAATGAGTTATGGGGTTTGATCATGTTTTGCTAGTGAGAGAGGTTTTAGTCAACGGGTCTGCAGCATTCAGATCCGTATGTATTTCGCAATTCTCTATGTCATATTGTAGATATTGCTTCCACACTCCACTTGGAGCTATTCCAAATGGTTGCTCCACTATACGTATCCGGTTTGCTACTCAGAATCATTCGGATAGGTGTTAAAGCTTGCATCGACGTAACCCTTTACGCCGAACTCTTTATCACCTCCATAATCGAGAAACATTTCCTTATTCCTTTAAGGACAATTTTGACCGCTGTCCAATGATCCGTTCCTGGATCATTCTTGTACCCCTTGACTAACTCATGGCAAGGCACACTTCTGGTGCGGCACATAGCATAGCATACTATAGAGCCTATGTCTGAAGCATAGGGGACGACCTTCGTCCTTTCTCTCTTTTTTGTCGTGGTCGAGCTTTAACTCTTAACTTCATACCTTACAACTCAGGCAAGAACTTCTTCTTTGACTGATCCATCTTGAACACCTTCAAGATCATGTCAAGGTATGTGCTCATTTGAAAGTATTATTAAACATTTTGATCTATCTTATAGATCTTGATGCTTATTGTTCAAGTAGCTTAATCCAGGTCTTCCATTGAAAAACACTTTTCAAATAACCCTATATGCTTTACAGAAAATTCTACATCATTTCTGATCAACAATATGTCAACAACATATACTTATCAGAAATTCTATAGTGCTCCCACTCACTTATTTGGAAATACAAGTTTCTCATAAACCTTGTATAAACCTAAAATCTTTGATCATCTTATCAAAGTGTATATTCCAACTCCGAGATGCTTACTCCAGTCCATGGAAGGATCGCTGGAGCTAGCATACCTTTTAGCATCCTTAGGATCGACAAAACCTTTCTGATTGTATCACATACAACCTTTCCTTACGAAAACTGGTAAGGAAACTCGTTTTGACATCCATCTGCCAGATTTCATAAATGCAGCTAATGCTAACATGATTCTGACGGACTTAAGCATCGCTACGGATGAGAAAACCTCATCGTAGTCAACTCCTTGAACTTGTGAAAAACTCTTCACCACAAGTCGAGCTTCATAGACGGTGACATTACCGTCCACGTCCGTCTTCTTCTTAAAGATCCATTTATCTCAATGGCTTGCCGATCATCGGGCAAGTCCACCAAAGTCCATGCTTTGTTATGATACATGGATCCTATCTCGGATTTCATGGATTCTAACCATTTGTCGGAATATGGGCCCACCATCGCTTCTCCATAGCTCGTAGGTTCATTGTTGTCTAGCAACATGACCTTCAAGACAGGATCACCGTACCACTCCGAAGCAGTACGCATCCTTGTCGTCCTACGAGGTTTGGTAGTGACTTGATCCGAAGCTTCATGATCACTATTATAAGCTTCCACTTCAATTGGTGTAGGTGCCACAGGAACAACTTCCTGTGCCCTGCTACACACTTGTTGAAGTGACGTTTCAATAACCTCATCAAGTCTCCACCATCCTCCCACTCAATTCTTTCGAGAGAAACCTTTCCTCGAGAAAGGACCTGATTCAAGAAACAATTCCTATTGCTTTCGGATCTGAATTAGGAGGTATACCCAACTGTTTTGGATGTCCTATGAAGATGCATTTTATCCGCTTTGGGTTCGAGCTTATCAACCTGAAACTTTTTCACATAAGCGTCGCAGCACCAAACCTTTAAGAAACGACAACTTAGGTTTCTCCAAACCGCAGTTCAAACGTTGTCGTCTCAACGGAATTACGTGGTGCCCTATTAAAGTGAGTGCGGTTGTCTCTAATGCCTAACCCATGAACGATAGTGGTAATTCGATAAGAGACATCATGGTACGCACCATATCCAATAGGGTGCAACTATGATGTTCGGACACACCATCACACTATGGTGTTCCAGGCGGTATTAATTGTGAAAAAAATTCCACAATGTCTTAATTGTGTGCCAAAGCTTGTAACTCAGATACTCATTTCTATGATCATATCATAGACCTTTTACTCTCTTGTCACGAAGATCTTCCACTTCACTCTGAAATTACTTGAACCTTTCAATAATTCAGACTTGTGTTTCATCAAGTAAATGTACTCAACATCTACTCAAATCATCTGTGAAGTAAGAACATAACGATATTCACTGCATGCCTCAGCACTCATTGGACTGCACACATCAGAATGCGTTACTTCCAACAAGTTGCTATCTTGTTCCATCTTACTGAAAGACGAGGCTTTTCAGTCATCTTGCCCATGTGGTATGATTTGCATATCTCAAGTGATTCAAAATCAAGTGAGTCCAAACGATCCATCTGCATGGAGTTCCTCCATGCGTACATACCAATAGACATGGTTCGCATGTCTCAAACTTTTCAAAAAAACGAGTGAGTCCAAAGATCCATCAACATGGAGCTTCTTCATGCGTTTTATACCAATTTGACTTACATGGCAGTGCCACAAGTAAGTGGTACTATCATTACTATCTTATATCTCTTGGCATGAAAATGTGTATCACTACGATCGAGATTTAATAAACCATTCTTTTAGGTGTAAGACCATTGAAGATATTATTCAAATAAATAGAGTAACCACTATTCTCCTTAAATGAATAACCGTATTGCGATAGACATAATCCAATCATGTCTATGCTCAACGCAAACACCAAATGACAATTATTCAGGTTTAATACTAATCTTGATGGTAGAGGGAGCGTGCGATGTTTGATCACATCAAACTTGGAAACACTTCCAACACATATTGTCAGCTCACCTTTAGCTAGTCTCCGTTTATTCCGTAGCTCTTTTATTTTGAGTTACTAACACTTAGCAACCGAACCGGTATCTTAATACCCTAGTGCTACTAGAAATACTAGTAAAGTACACATTAACATAATGTGTATCCAATATACTTCTATCGACCTTGCCAGCCTTCTCATCTACCAAGTATCTAGGGTAATTCCGCTCTAGTGACTGTTCCCCTTATCATAGAAGCACTTAGTTTCGGGTTTGGGTTCAACCTTGGGTTTCTTCACTAGAGCAGCAGCTGATTTGCCGTTTCATGAAGTATCCCTTCTTGCCCTTGCCCCTTTTTGAAACTAGTGGTTTCACCAACCATCAAAAATTGATGCTCCTTCTTGATTCCTACTTTCGCGGTGTCAAACATCACGAATACCTCAAGGATCATCATATCTATCCTTGATATGTTATAGTTCATCATGAAGCTCTAGCAGCTTGGTGGCAATGACTTTGGAGAAACATCACTATCTCATCTGGAAGATTAACTCCCACTCGATTCAAGTGATTGTTGCACTTAGACAATCTGAGCACAAGCTCAACGATTGAGCTTTTCTCCCTTAGTTTGCAGGCTAAGAAAATCGTCGGAGGTCTCATACCTCTTGACATGGGCACGAGCCTGAAATCCCAATTTCAGCCCTCGAAACATCTCATATGTACCGCGACGTTTTGAAAACGTCTTTGGTGCCTCAACTCTAAACCGTTTAACTGAACTATCACGTAGTTATCAAAACGTGTATGTCCGATGTTCGCAACATCCACAGACGACGTTTGGGGTTCAGCACACTGAGCGGTGCATTAAGGACATAAGCTTTCTATTGTCCGCATAATCGTTATTGTCAACTTTCAACTATATTTTCTCTAGGAACATATCTAAACAGTGGAACTAAAGCGCGAGCTTACGACATAATTTGCAAAGATCTTTTGACTATGTTCAGGATAATTAAGTTCATCTTATGAACTCCCACTCAGATAGACATCCCTCTAGTCATCTAAGTGATTACATGATCCGAGTCAACTAGGCCGTGTCCGATCATCACGTGAGACGGACTAGTCATCATCGGTGAACATCTTCATCTTGATCGTATCTACTATACGACTCATGCTCAACCTTTCGGTCTCTTGTGTTCCGAGGCCATGTATGTACATGCTAGGCTTGTCAAGTTAACCTAAGTGTTCTGCGTGTGTAAATCTGGCTTACACCCGTTGTATGTGAACGTAAGAATCTATCACACCCGATCATCACGTGGTGCTTCGAAACGACGAACTTTCGCAACGGTGCACAGTTAGGGGGAACACTTTCTTGAAATTTTAATGAGGGATCATCTTATTTACTACTGTCGTTCTAAGCAAATAAGATGCATAAACATGATAAACATCACATGCAATCAAATAGTGACATGATATGGCCAATATCATTTTGCTCCTTTTTGATCTCCATCTTCGGGGCTCCATGATCATCATCGTCACCGGCATGACACCATGATCTCCATCATCATGATCTCCATCATCATGTCTTCATGAAGTTGTCTCGCCAACTATTACTTCTACTACTATGGCTACCGGTTAGCAATAAAGTAAAGTAATTACATGGCGTTGTACAATGACACGCAGGTCATACAATAAATAAAGACAACTCCTATGGCTCCTGCCGGTTGTCATACTCATCGACATGCAAGTCGTGATTCCTATTACAAGAACATGATCAATCTCATACATCACATATATTCATCACATTCTTCTTGGCCATATCACATCACATAGCATACCCTGCAAAAACAAGTTAGACGTCCTCTAATTGTTGTTTGCATGTTTTACGTGGCTGCTATGGGTTTCTAGCAAGAACGTTTCTTACCTACGCAAAACCACAACGTGATATGCCAATTGCTATTTACCCTTCATAAGGACCCTTTTCATCGAATCCGTTTTGACTAAAGTGGGAGAGACTGGCACCCGCTAGCCACCTTATGCACCAAGTGCATGTCAGTCGGTGGAACCTGTCTCACGTAAGAGTACGTGTAAGGTCGGTCCGGGCCGCTTCATCCCACAATACCGTCGAAACAAGATTGGACTAGTAACGGTAAGCATATTAAACAAAATCAACGCCCACAACTACTTTGTGTTCTACTCGTGCAAAGAATCTACGCAATAGACCTAGCTCATGATGCCACTGTTGGGGAACGTAGCAGAAAGAAATTCAAAAAATTTCCTACGTGTCACCAAGATCTATCTATGGAGAAACCAGCAACGAGGGGAAGGAGAGTGCATCTACATACCCTTGTAGATCGCTAAGCGGAAGCGTTCAAGAGAACGGGGTTGAAGGAGTCGTACTCGTCGTGATCCAAATCACCGGAGATCCTAGTGCCGAACGGACGGCACCTCCGCGTTCAACACACGTACAGCCCGGTGACGTCTCCCACGCCTTGATCCAGCAAGGAGAGAGGGAGAGGTTGAGGAAGACTCCGTCCAGCAGCAGCAGAACGGTGTTGTGGTGGTGGAGGAGCGTGGCAATCCTGCAGGGCTTCCCCAAGCACCGCGAGATATGAGGAGAAAGAGAGGTAGGGCTGCACCAAGAAGAGGTGAAACTCCTGTGTTAGGCAGCCCCCACAACTCAACTATTTATAGGGGAAGGGGAGGGGGCTGCGCCCCCTCTAGGGTTCCCTCCCCAGGGGTGGCGGCAGCCCCTAAATCCCATCTGGGTGGCGGCCAGAGGGGGAGAGAGGGGAGGCGCGCCTGGGGTGGGCCTTAGGGCCCATCTGCCCTAGGGTTTGCCCCCTCCCACTCTCCCCTGCGCCTTGGGCCCCTTGTGGGGGGCGCACCAGCCCACCTGGGGCTGGTTCCCTCCCACACTTGGCCCATGCAGTCCTCCGGGGTTGGTGGCCCCACTTGGTGGACCCCCGGGACCCTCCCGGTGGTCCTGGTACGTTACCGGAAAAACCCGAAACTTTTCCGGTGACCAAAACAGGACTTCCCATATATAAATCTTTACCTCCGGACCATTCCGGAACTCCTCGTGACGTCCGGGATCTCATCCGGGACTCCGAACAACATTCGGTAACCACATACAAACTTCCTTTATAACCCTAGCGTCATCGAACCTTAAGTGTGTAGACCCTACGGGTTCGGGAACCATGCAGACATGACCGAGATGTTCTCTGGTCAATAACCAACAGCGGGATCTGGATACCCATGTTGGCTCCCACATGTTCCACGATGATCTCATCGGATGAATCACGATGTCAAGGACTCAATCGATCCCGTATACAATTCCCTTTGTCTGGCGGTATTGTACTTGCCCGAGATTCGATCGTCGTATACCGATACCTTGTTCAATCTCGTTACCGGCAAGTCTCTTTACTCGTTCCGTAACACATCATCCCGTGATCAACCCCTTAGTCACATTGTGCACATTATGATGATGTACTACTGAGTGGGCCCAGAGATACCTCTCCGTTTACATGGAGTGACAAATCCCAGTCTCGATTCGTGCCAACCCAACAGACACTTTTGGAGATACCTGTAGTGCACCTTTATAGCCACCCAGTTACGTTGTGACGTTTGGTACACCCAAAGCATTCCTACGGTATCCAGAAGTTGCACAATCTCATGGTCTAAGGAAATGATACTTGACATTAGAAAATCTTTAGCATACGAACTACGATCTTTGTGCTAGGCTTAGGATTGGGTCTTGTCCATCACATCATTCTCCTAATGATGTGATCCCGTTATCAACGACATCCAATGTCCATGGTCAGGAAACCGTAACCATCTATTTATCAACGAGCTAGTCAACTAGAAGCTTACTAGGGACATGGTGTTGTCTATGTATCCACACATGTATTTGAGTTTTCAATACAATTATAGCATGGACAATAAACGATTATCATGAACAAGGAAATATAATAATAACTAATTTATTATTGCCTCTAGGGCATATTTCCAACACCAGTGCTCTAGAAACTCAAGCTAGTGAGAATTCCCGGTCTAACCAGTAGGTCCCACCATGAGGTTGAGAAAAAGGAAAACTCAAATTGGTTCCCTGAAGCAGACGAAAAATGTTTTCCTTGTGATTATGGCATCAGTGATAAAGAAGATGAGCCTGAAGGATCCTATATACTACCAAGTGGTAGGAAGAGAAGGAATAAGAAGTTGAAGGAAAAGGTATGGTTTGATAACAAACTTCCAGATCCACAAGAACAATTTTCTAAGGGACTGTTCTTCACCAATGTTTATGAGTTCAAAGATGCACCTAGAGATTTTTCACATTAGGACTTTGAGGAATTTTCAGTATCACAGAAATGCAACAGATAGGATTATTGTTTGTTGCTTAGAAAGGGCCCAGGGATGTGAATTTTATATCAATTTCTCTAAGTTAGCTCCTGAAAAAACTTTATGTATCAAGAAGTGTGATATGGTGCACACTTCTGGAGCATGTGTCAAGACCACAAAGGTTACTACAAAGTGGTTGTCCGGATTAGTACATGATTTCCTGGCTTAAGCTTCTCCATTTGGCAGTTAATCTTTGCCTGCTCTTCAAGTTACTTCTTCATCTCCTTCATTCATAGATTGCTTGGCTTGTGTAATCCATGTCATGAGATTTCTGTCCATCCTGATAGTCAAACAACTTGGATACATGAACCATAAGCTAGATGTACTGGTTTCCCAGAGAATCAAAGATCCTTCAGTTTTTCCACCTCTTCCTTATGAGCATCATTTTCTTGGACTCTACCAAGGTTCTGCTAATGATGCATATCCTAGAGCTTGGTTAGGCACCTTTGCAAAATTACAGGCCAAGGGGCATCTACCCACTCCACAACACCACAGTTCACATGATCCTAAAAATTCAATGACAATTTATTGTTAGCTAAATTCACTAAAATTTATTGTAAGATAAATTCAATTACAAACAAATTCAGGTGCTAAATCCATACACATCAACACCACACCACCTATGTACTACAATTATACCATAACAACATTCACAACACCACTACCAAAAGAATAGTGAGTGAAACAACAACAAATTCAGTGTTCTGTTTCCACTATGCATCACCAAATCAATCAAACAAATCATAAACTCTAAATCTTCTTACTTTAGTAGCACATCCTATGAATCTCCTGCATGTGTCAGTGCCTTCAAAAGCCACAAACTTGTCTGTCCTCTGCCTATGTAAGATGCACTTAGGCTCGGATTCAACTACAAGCCCACAGAAACTTGCGTCCACCACAGTGTCAGGAGTTTGCCGCAGCAGCAACAAAAAGATATATATCACATCACTCAAAGATATGAAATTGAATGAAAAAAAATTATCTTCAAACCCTAACCCTAATCCTAGCAGAGGAAATGACATGATAGACTTATAAAGTACTCCATCTGCATGATGCTGAACTTTCTCATGTCCTCATCGGAGTTCTCGTTGGTGTTGGTCCATGATGGCATGCTTGCGGCGTTACTCTTGTGCAAGAAGAAGAAGAGGAGAGGAGAGCGGACAGTGGGCTTGAGGGAGAATGAGAGACAGTGGGGAAGGGGCAAGCCAGTCGGTCGACTTTGACCTGGTCCGACCAGGTGTGACCAAGCGCTGGCACTAACGGGCACCAGGTGAGCGTTGTTAGCCATAGGGCAACCATCCACCTGACATATGGGCAACTCCTATCAGAAACTCACTTAAAATGGTTGAAACAATCATCAACTTGACTTGGTATTTTTTAGTCACAAAATAAAAAATGGTAGTTTTCAGTCACTTTTTTAAAAGTGGTAGTTTTGTGGGACGCATGCCCCCTGTTTTTTGTCAAACACTCTATAAAACCCGCATCACAAGGACCATGAGACACCACATGAATATTCGAGACCAGAATCAGTCATACACCATAACATGGTGGAACCGGCTCCGTAGACGAGCCACGACGGAGAATTATGCATCAAGGATCACTGAGGGAGTCCTGGACTAGGGGGTGTCCGGATAGCCGAACTATCATCATCGGCCGGACTCCAAGACTATGAAGATACAAGATTGAAGACTTCGTCCCGTGTCCGGATGGGACTTTCCTTGGCATGGAAGGCAAGCTTGGCGATACGGATATGTAGATCTCCTACCATTGTAACCGACTCTGTGTAACCCTAGCCCTCTCCGGTGTCTATATAAACCGGATGGTTTTAGTCCGTAGGACGAACAACAATCATACCATAGGCTAGCTTCTAGGGTTTAGCCTCCTTGATCTCGTGGTAGATCTACTCTTGTAATACCCACATCATCAATATTAATCAAGCAGGACGTAGGGTTTTACCTCCATCAAGAGGGCCCGAACCTGGGTAAAACATCGTGTCCCTTGTCTCCTGTTACCATCCGCCTAGACGCACAGTTTGGGACCCCCTACCCGAGATCCGCCGGTTTTGACACCGACAACGGGGAGAGCCACGGCGGGTTACTGGGCCCTACGCCAGGTGTGTGAAAGAGGTTTCGAGGATCATAAACCGGAGGGAGCCGAGACTGAGTCTTCTGATATCTTCTCCTCATGACCTCATTAGACGCGTTCTGATCCTGCGTGAGCCGGAAGGTCTGTGCCTGAATCCGCTGAGCCTGAGCATCCAGAGCCGCCCGCTCTGCGGTTATCCTGACATCTTCCGCTGCTAGGTCTTCCTTAGCCTGCACCATATCTAATTTTAACTGCACCACTTCCACATCATGTCGAGCTTGATCCGCCAGGTTGACCACGGTGGTTAACATAGTGGTCAACTTATCTGTGAGATCCATCAACTCCTGAGCCGGCGAGCGCACAGGGCCTCCTGCCCCGGCTACTGCTGACCCGGAGGTCATGGCCGCCGCAGTTGTGGAGTCTTGGATAGGTTGTGTGCCGGCCATGAAGATCCCAACCTTGCTCGGCGGCTCGAGGCAATCCAGAATACTGTTGCCATAGGAACAACCCCCAAGCCCGCCGTCTTGCAGTTGATACAATAAATCTATCTCACATGTGGATGACTCGCCATCAGAGTAGATGGTTGTCTCACCGTCGGATGCAGATCCTTCATAGAGCCCATCGTGGATGCATCCCACGAAGGCACGCTTCACCGCAGGCGGAGCTCGGGCGGGTCTCGCACGCTGAGCCGTCTCGACGAGGTCGGTCCAGATGTCCAGCTCAGGGCCCGGCTCGCCGATCTTGCTGATGAAGACGTGAATTCCGCCGAAGGGGACCCGGTACCCATACTCAATTGAGCCGGCATCGGGGCCCCAGCTTGCGTCGTCGATGTAGAGCTTGCCGCGACGACTCTTGGTCATCCGGCCCACAACATATCCCTTGAGCCCTTCGCAGCTGCCCTTCAAGAACTCAAATCCACCATGCGCGGGCCCCACGGTGGGTGCCAACTGTCATGGAATTGTCACGGAAGATGTCCTAGTGAAAGGACTTAGTCGTGGATGTTGGGGAACATAGTAATTTCAAAAATTTCCTACGCACACGCAAGATCATGGTGATGCATAGCAACGAGAGGGGAGAGTGTAATCTACATACCCTTGTAGACCGAAAGCGGAAGCGTTAGAACAACGCGGTTGATGTAGTCGTACGTCTTCATGGCCCGACCGATCAAGCACCGAAACTACGGCACCTCCGAGTTCTAGCACACGTTCAGCTCGATGACGTCCCTCGAACTCCAATCCAGCCGAGTGTCGAGGGAGAGTTCCGTCAGCACGACGGCGTGGTGACGATCTTGATGTTCTACCGTCGCAGGGCTTCGCCTAAGCACCGCTATAATATTATCGAGGAAGACTATGGTGGAAGGGGGCACCGCACACGGCTAATAGATCTCAAGGATCAATTGTTGTTGTGTCTTTGGGGTGCCCCCCTGCCCCCATATATATAGGAGCAAGGGGGGAGGCGGCCGGCCTATGGAGGAGGCGCACCAAGGGGGGAGTCCTACTCCCACCAGGAGTAGGACTCCTCCTTTCCTTGTTGGAGAAGGAAAGAGGAGGAGTAGGACTCCTCCTTTCCTTGTTGGAGAAGGAAAGAGGAGGAGAGGGAGAAGGAAAAGTGGGCTGCCCCCCTTGTCCAATTCGGACCAGAGGGGGGGGCGCAGGCCTCCTTCCTTTTGGCCTCTCTCCTCTATTCCCATATGGCCCAATAAGGCCCATATACTCCCCGGCGAATTCCCTTAACTCTCCGGTACTCCGAAAAATACCCGAATCACTCGGAACATTTTCGAAGTCCGAATATAGTCGTCCAATATATAGATCTTTACGTCTCGACCATTTCGAGACTCCTCGTCATGTCCCCGATCTCATCCGGGACTCCGAACTCCTTCGGTACATCAAAACTCATAAACTCATAATATAACTGTCATCGAAACCTTAAGCGTGCGGACCCTACGGGTTCGAGAACAATGTAGACATGACCTAGAACTATTCTCGGTCAATAACCAATAGCGGAACCTGGATGCTCATATTGGCTCCTACATATTCTGCGAAGATCTTTATCGGTCAAACCGCATAACAACATACGTTGTTCCCTTTGTCATCGGTATGTTACTTGCCCAAGATTCGATCATCGGTATCCAATACCTAGTTCAATCTCGTTACTGGCAAGTCTCTTTACTCGTTACGTAATGCATCATTCCGTAACTAACTCATTAGCTACATTGCTTGCAAGGCTTATAGTGATGTGCATTTCCGAGAGGGCCCAAAGATACCTCTCCGACAATCGGAGTGACAAAACCTAATCTCGAAATACGCCAACCCAACATGTACCTTTGGAGACACCTGTAGTACTCCTTTATAATCACCCAGTTACGTTGTGACGTTTGATAGCACCCAAAGTGTTCCTCCGGTAAACGGGAGTTGCATAATCTCATAGTTACAGGAACATGTATAAGTCATGAAGAAAGCAACAGCAACATACTAAACGATCAAGTGCTAAGCTAACGGAATGGGTCAAGTCAATCACATCATTCTCCTAATGATGTGATCCCATTAATCAAATGACAACTCTTTTGTCCATGGTTAGGAAACATAACCATCTTTGATAAACGAGCTAGTCAAGTAGAGGCATACTAGTGACACTATGTTTGTCTATGTATTCGCACATGTATTATGTTTCCGGTTAATACAATTCTAGCATGAATAATAAACATTTATCATGATATAAGGAAATAAATAATAACTTTATTATTGCCTCTAGGGCATATTTCCTTCAGTCTCCCACTTGCACTAGAGTCAATAATCTAGTTCACATTATCATGTGATTTAACACAAATATTCACATGTGTATGTGATTAATACCCACAGTTCACATCGTCATGTGATCAACACCCAAAGGGTTTACTAGAGTCAATAATCTAGTTCACATCGCTATGTGATTAACACCCAAAGAGTACTAAGGTATGATCATGTTTTGCTCGTGAGAGAAGTTTAGTCAACGGGTCTGTCATATTACAGAGTCGTATGTATTTTGCAAATATTCTATGTCTACAATGCTTTGCACGGAGCTACTCTAGATAATTGCTCCCACTTTCAATATGTATCCAGATTGAGACTTAGAGTCATCTGGATCAGTGTAGAAGCTTGCATCGATGTAACTCTTTACGACGAACTCTTTTATCACCTCCATAATCGAGAAACATATCCTTATTCTACTAAGGATAATTTTGACCAATGTCCAGTGATCTACTCCTAGATCACTATTGTACTCCCTTGCCAAACCAGGGCAGAGTACACAATAGGTCTGGTCCATAGCACAGCATACTTTTATAGAACCTATGACTGATGCATAGGGATGACTTTCATTCTCTTTCTATTTTCTGCCGTGGTCGGGTCTTGAGTCTTACTCAATTTCACACCTTTGCAACACAGGCAAGAACTCTTTCTTTGTCTGTTCCATTTTGAACTATTTCAAAATCTTGACAAGGTATGTACTTATTGAAAAACTTATCAAGCGTCTTGATCTATCTCAATAGATCTTGATGCTCAATATGTAAGCAGCTTCACCGAGGTATTTCATTGAAAAACTTTTTATTCAAGTATCCTTTTATGCTATCCAGAAATTATATATCATTTCCAATCAACAATATGTCTTGCACATATAATATCAGAAATGCTACAGAGCTCCCACTCACTTTTTTGTAAATACAGGCCTTTCCAAAAGTCTGTATAAAACCATGCTTTGATCAACTCATCAAAGCGTATATTCCAACTCCGAGATGCTTGCACCAGTCCATTGATGGATCGCTGGAGCTTGCACATTTTGTTAGTACCTTTAGGATTGACAAAACCTTATGGTTGCATCATATACAACTCTTCTTTATAGAATCCATTGAGGAATGCAGTTTTGACATCCATTTGCCAAATTTCATAAAATGTGGCAATTGCTAACATGATTCGGACAGACTTAAGCATCGATACGAGTGAGAAAATCTCATTGTTTTCAACACTTTGAACTTGTCGAAAACCTTTCGCAACAAGTCGAGCTTAGTAGATAGTAACACTATTATTAGTGTCCGTCTTCCTCTTGAAGATCCATTTATTTAACATGGCTTGCTGATCATCGAGCAAGTCAATCAAAGTCCATACTTTGTTCTCATACATGGATCCCATCTCAGATTTTATGGCCTCAAGCCATTTCACGGAATCTGGGCTCATCATCGCTTCCTCATAGTTCGTAGGTTCATCATGGTCTAGTAACATGACTTCCAGAACTGGATTACCGTACCACTCTGGTGCGGATCTTACTCTGGAAGACCTACGAGGTTTGGTAGCAACTTGATCTGAAGTTTCATAATCATAATCATTAACTTCCTCACTAATTGGTATAGGAATCACTGGAACTGATTTCTGTGATGAACTACTTTCCAATAAGGGAGAAGGTACAATTACCTCATCAAGTTCTACTTTCCTCCCACTCACTTCTTTCGAGAGAAACTTCTTCTCTAGAAAGGATCCATCTTAGCAATGAATAACTTGCCTTCAGATCTGTGATAGAAGGTGTACCCAATAGTTACCTTTGGGTATTCTATGAAGATGCACTTCTCCGATTTGGGTTCGAGCTTATCAGGTTGAAACTTCTTCACATAAGCATCGCAGCCCCAAAATTTAAGAAACAACAACTTTGGTTTCTTGCCAAACCACAATTCATAAGGCGTCGTCTCAACGGATTTTGATGGTGCCCTTTTTAAAGTGAATGCAACTGTCTCTAATGCATAACCCCAAAACGATAGTGGTAAATCGGTAAGATACATCATATATCGCACCATATCCAATAAAGTGCGGTTATGACGTTCGGGCACACCATAACGTTGTGGTGTTCCAGGTGGCATGAGTTTGTGAAACTACTTTAATTGAAGACCAAACTCGTAACTCAAATATTTGTCTCCGTGATCAAATCATAGAAACTTTATTTTCTTGTTATGATGATTCTCCACTTCACTATGAAATTCTTTGAACTTTTCAAATGTTTCAGACTTGTGCTTCATTAAGTAGATATACTCATATCTGCTCAAATCATCTTGTGAAGGTCAGAAAATAACGATACCCGCCACGAGCATTAATACTCATTGGATCGCATACATTGGTATGTATTATTTCCAACAAGTCAGTAGCTCGTTCCATTGTTCTGAAGAACAGAGTTTTAGTCATCTTGCCCATAAGGCATGGTTCGCAAGCATCAAATGACTCATAATCAAGTGATTCCAAAAACCCATTAGTATGGAGTTTCTTCATGCGCTTTACACCGATATGACCCAAACGGCAGTGCCACAAATAAGTTGCACTATCATTATTAACTTTGCATCTTTTGGCATCAATATTATGAATATGTGTATCACCACGATCGAGATCCAACAAACTATTTTCATTGGGTGTATGACCATCAAAGGTTTTATTCATTTAAACAGAACAACAATTATTCTCTGATTTTAAATGAATAACCGTATTGCAATAAACATGATCAAATCATATTCGTGCTCAACGCAAACGCCAAATAACATTTATTTAGGTTGAACACTAATCCCGAAAGTATAGGGAGTGTGCGATGATGATCATATCAATCTTGGAATCACTTCCAACAAACATCGTCACTTCACCCTCAAACTAGTCTCTGTTTATTCTGTAACTCCTGTTTCGAGTTACTAATATTTAGCAACCGAACAAGTATCAAAGACTCAGGGGCTACTATAAACACTAGTAAGGTACACATCAATAACCTGTACATCAAATATACCCTTGTTCACTTTGCCATCCTTCTTATCCACCAAATATTCAGGGCATTTCCACTTCCAGTGACCATTTCCTTTGCAGTATAATCATTCAATTTCAGGCTTTGGTCCAGCTTTGGGCTTCTTCGCGGGAGTGACAACTTGCTTGTCATTCTACTTGAAGTTTCCCTTTCTTTCCCTTTGCCCTTTTCTTGAAACTAGTGATCTTGTCAACCATCAACACTTGATGCTCTTTCTTGATTTCTACCTTCGTTGATTTGAACATCACGAAGAGCTCGGGAATCGTTTTCGTCATCCCTTGCATATTGTAGTTCATCACAAAGTTCTACTAACTTGGTGATGGTGACTAGAGAACTCTGTCAATCACTATCTTATCTGGAAGATTAACTCCCACTTGATTCAAGCGATTGTAGTACCCAGACAATCTGAGCACATGCTCACTAGTTGAGCGATTCTCCTCCATCTTTTAGCCATAGAACTTGTTGGAGACTTCATATCTCTCAACTCGGGTATTTGCTTGAAATATTAACTTTAACTCCTGGAACATCGCATATGGTCCATGACGTTCAAAACGTCTTTCAAGTCCCGATTCTAAGCCATTAAGCATGGTGCACTAAACTATCAAGTAGTCATCATATTGAGCTAGCCAAACGTTCATAACGTCTGCATCTGCTCCTGCAATAGGTCTTCCACCTAGCGGTGCATTAAGGACATAATTCTTCTGTGCAGCAATGAGGATAAACCTCAGATCATGGATCCAATCCGCATCATTGCTACCAACATCTTTCAACACAATTTTCTCTAGGAACAGATCAAAATAAACATATGAAAGCAACAATGCAAGCTATTGATCTACAACATAATTTGCAAAATACTACCAGGACTAAGTTCATGATAAATTTAAGTTCAATTAATCATATTACTTAAGAACTTCCACTTAGATAGACATCCCTCTAATCCTCTAAGTGATTACGTGATCCATATCAACTACACCATGTCCGATCGTCACGTGAGATGGAGTAGTTTCAACAGTGAACATCAATATGTTGATCATATCTACTATGTGATTCACGCTCGACCTTTCGGTCTCCATGTTCCGAGGCCATATCTGTATATGCTAGGCTCGTCAAGTTTTACCCTGAGTATTTCGCGTGTGCAACTGTTTTGCACCCGTTGTATTTGAACGTAGAGCCTATCACACCCGATCATCACGTGGTGTCTCAGCATGAAGAACTTTCACAACGGTGCATACTCAGGGAGAACACTTCTTGAAAATTTTAGTGAGAGATCATCTTAAAATGCTACCGTCAATCAAAGCAAGATAAGATGCATAAAGGATAAACATCACATGCAATCAACATAAGTGATATGATATGGCCATCATCATCTTGTGCTTGTGATCTCCATCTTTGAAGCACCGTCGTGATCACCATCGTCACTGGCGCGACACCTTGATCTCCATCGTAGCATCGTTGTCGTTACGCCATCTATTGCTTCTACGACTATCGCTACTGTTTAGTAATAAAGTAAAGCAATTACAGGGCGTTTGTATTTCATACAATAAAGCGACAACCATATGGCTCCTGCCAGTTGCCGATAACTTCGGTTACAAAACATGATCATCTCATACAATAAAATATAGCATCACGTCTTGACCATATCACATCACAACATGCCCTGCAAAAACAAGTTAGACGTCCTCTACTTTGTTGTTCCTAATTTTTACGTGGCTGCTACGGACTTTAGCAAGAACCGTTCTTACCTACGCATCAAAACCACAACGATAGTTCGTCAAGTTAGTGTTGTTTTAACCTTCGCAAGGACCGGGCGTAGCCACACTCGGTTCAACTAAAGTTGGAGAAACAGACACCCGCTAGTCACCTGTGTGCAAAGCGCGTCGGTAAAACCAGTCTCGCGTAAGCGTACGCGTAATGTCGGTCCGGGCCGCTTCATCCAACAATACCGCCGAACCAAAGTATGACATGCTGGTAAGCAGTATGACTTGTATCGCCCACAACTCACTTGTGTTCTACTCGTGCAAATAACATCAACGCATAAAACCAGGCTCTGATGCCACTGTTGGGGAACGTAGTAATTTCAAAAATTTCCTATGCACACGCAAGATCATGGTGATGCATAGCAATGAGAGGGGAGAGTGTAATCTACATACCCTTGTAGACTGAATGCGGAAGCGTTAGAACAATGCGGTTGATGTAGTCGTACGTCTTCATGGCCCGACCGATCAAGCACCGAAACTACGGCACCTCCGAGTTCTAGCACACGTTCAGCTCGATGACGTCCCTCGAACTCCGATCCAGCTGAGTGTCGAGGGAGAGTTCCGTTAGCACGATGGCGTGGTGATGATCTTGATATTCTATCGTCGCAGGGCTTCGCCTAAGCACCGCTATAATATTATTGAGGAACACTATGGTGGAAGGGGGCACCGCACACGGCTAATAGATCTCAAGGATCAATTGTTGTTGTGTCTTTGGGGTGGCCCCCTGCCCCCATATATATAGGAGCAAGGGGGAAGGCGGCCGGCCTATGGAGGAGGCGCACCAAGGGGGGAGTCCTACTCCCACCGGGAGTAGGACTCCTCCTTTCCTTGTTGGAGAAGGAAAGAGGAGGAGTAGGACTCCTCCTTTCCTTGTTGGAGAAGGAAAGAGGAGGAGAGGGAGAAGGAAAAGTGGGCTGCCCCCCTTGTCCAATTCGGACCAGAGGGAGGGCGCAGGCCTCCTTCCTTTTGGCCTCTCTCCTCTATTCCCGTATGGCCCAATAAGGCCCATATACTCCCTGGCGAATTCCCATAACTCTCCGGTACTCCAAAAAATACCCGAATCACTCGGAACCTTTCCGAAGTCCGAATATAGTCGTCCAATATATTGATCTTTACGTCTTGACCATTTCGAGACTCCTCGTCATGTCCCCGATCTCATCCGGGACTCCGAACTCCTTCGGTACATCAAAACTCATAAACTCATAATATAACTGTCATCGAAACCTTAAGCGTGCGGACCCTACGGGTTCGAGAACAATGTAGACATGACCTAGAACTATTCTCGGTCAATAACCAATAGCGGAACCTGGATGCTCATATTGGCTCCTACATATTCTGCGAAGATCTTTATCGGTCAAACCGCATAACAACATACGTTGTTCCCTTTGTCATCGGTATGTTACTTGCCCGAGATTCGATCGTCGGTATCCAATACCTAGTTCAATCTCGTTACTGGCAAGTCTCTTTACTCGTTACGTAATGCATCATTCCGTAACTAACTCATTAGCTACATTGCTTGCAAGGCTTATAGTGATGTGCATTACCAAGAGGGCCCAGAGATACCTCTCCGACAATCGGAGTAACAAAACCTAATCTCGAAATACACCAACCCAACATGTACCTTTGGAGACACCTGTAGTACTCCTTTATAATCACCCTGTTACGTTGTGACGTTTGGTAGCACCCAAAGTGTTCCTCCGGTAAACGGGAGTTGCATAATCTCATAGTTACAGGAACATGTATAAGTCATGAAGAAAGCAACAGCAACATACTAAACGATCAAGTGCTAAGCTAACTGAATGGGTCAAGTCAATCACATCATTCTCCTAATGATGTGATCCCGTTAATCAAATGACAACTCTTTTGTCCATGGTTAGGAAACATAACCATCTTTGATAAACGAGCTAGTCAAGTAGAGGCATACTAGTGACACTATGTTTGTCTATGTATTCACACATGTATTATGTTTCCGGTTAATACAATTCTAGCATGAATGATAAACATTTATCATGATATAAGGAAATAAATAATAACTTTATTATTGCCTCTAGGGCATATTTCCTTCAGTGGAGCCATCACAACTAGGAAGCTTAAAGGGGTTAATCGGGACAAAGGACACGAGCTTTATACTAGTTCGGCCCCTTACGATGAAGGTAAAAGCCTACGATCTAGTTTTGAGTGGGATTGCTTATGTCTTGATAACCAGGGAGCGAATCGCTTGACCTAGCTCTCGAGTTGATGTTACCTATCCTGAACCGCCGCCAGGTCGTCCCTTTATATACAGAGGTTGACACCCTGTGGCTCACAGAGTCCCGGCCGGCTCATAAACAGTGTCCGGCTCGGTTTCTTAACTATTCTTGCCTTACAATACAAGTCACGCACACATGGCGGTTTATCACTATGGGCCTTATGTCGCCTCTGGGCCTTGGGCCCTCAACTAAACCGCCATCTTTATCCTGGGTCTTGGGTTTCAAGAATATTTGCAAGTATAACCCGGCCCCTCCTGGGCGGGTCATACCAATAGTTATATCCCCAACCTTGGGGGAGAGGAAAACGAGAGGCAAATGGCAAATAATGTAATGCGAGGGAGATGAGTTTGTGATGGGTACTTGGTATGTCTTGACTTGAGCGAAGACCTCCCTGGCAACGGTGCCAGAAATCATTCTTGCTACGTCTTGAGCTTGCGTTGGTTTTCCTTGAAGAGGAAAGGGTGATGCAGCAAAGTAGCGTAAGTATTTCCCTCAGTTTTTGAGAACCAAGGTATCAATCCAGTAGAAGGCTCCTCAAAAGTCCCATGCACCTACACAAACAAATAAGAACCTCGCAACCAACGCAATAAAGGGGTTGTCAATCCCTTCACGGCCACTTGCAAAAGTGAGATCTAATAGAGATAATATGATAAGGTAAATATTTTTGGTATTTTTATGATATAGATTGGAAAAGTAAAGATGCAAATAAAAGTAGATGGAAAACTTATATGATAAAAGATAGACCCGGGAGCCATAGGTTTCACTAGTGGCTTCTCTCAAGATATCATAAGTATTACAGTGGGTGAACAAATTACTGTCGAGCAATTGATAGAAAAGCGAATAGTTATGAGATTATCTAGGCATGATCATGTATATAGGCATCACGTCCATGACAAGTAAATCGAAACAATTCTGCATCTACTACTATTACTCCACACATCGACCGACTCCTGCCTGCATCTAGAGTATTAAGTTCATGAAGAATAGAGTAACGCATTAAGAAAGATGACATGATGTAGAGGGATAAACTCATGCACTATGATATAAACCCCATCTTTTTATCCTCAATGGAAACAATACAATACGTGCCTTGCTGCCCCTGCTACTAGGAAAGGACACCGCAAGATTGGACCCAAAGCTAAGCACTTCTCCCATTGCAAGAAAGATCAATCTAGTAGGCCAAACCAAACTGATAATTCGAAGAGACTTACAAAGATAACTTAATCACACATTAAAGAATTCAGAGGATATTCAAATATTTCTCATAGATAAACTTGATCATAAACCCACAATTCATCGGATCTCGACAAACACATCGCAAAAAGAGTTACATCGAATAGATCTCCAAGAAGATCGAGGAGAACTCTGTATTGAGATTCAAAGAGAGAGAAGAAGCCATCTAGCTAATAACTATGGACCCGAAGGTCTCTGGTAAACTACTCACAACTCATAGGAGAGGCCTTGGAAATGATGTAGAGGCCCTCCGTGGTCGATTCCCCCTCCAGCAGAGCGCCAACGATGGCTCCAAGATGGGATCTCGCGGATACAGAAGGTTGCGGCGGTGGAATTAGGTTTTCATGGTCTCTTTTGATGTTTTCAGGGTACGGGAGTATATATAGGAGGAAGAAGTAGGTCGGTGGATGCTCGAGGGGCCCACGAGGGTGGGGGCGCGCCCACCCCCAGGGGGCACTTTGGGCACCCTCGTTGCTGCCTCGATTGTTGCTTGACGTCCACTCCAAGTCTCCAGGTTTGCATTTGTTCCGAAAAGATCGCTCCCGAAGGTTTCATCCCGTTTGGACTCTGTTTGATATTCCTTTTCTTCGAAACACTAAAATAGGCAAAAAAAACAGCAATTCAGGTTGGGCCTCCGGTTAGTAGGTTAGTCCCAAAAATGATATAAAAGTGTAAAGTAAAGCTCATAAACATCCAAAACGGGTAATATAATAGCATGGAACGATAAAAAATTATAAATACGTTGGAGACGTATCAGTCTCCATTTCTTCAGCAGCTTTGTCATCAGCACTAGTGGGTGGAATCTCTTCATGAATGGAAGGGGCAGTATGAATTTCATCAGAACCCATCTGAACTTCTGTAGAGACCGAGGACTGAGGAATTTGTTGAAGCAGTGTGAACAGAGGAGAGTTGGGGTGCTGACTGTCCCAAAAATCATCGTTCATCACAGGTGTGGTGCACCCAATGTCCACATCTTCATCCTCTTCCATTTCTTCAACGCCGGCCTCTTCAGCTGTGAACTGAGGCGTTGGCGATGATACCTAGGGAGTTGAAGTGATAAATTCAACTTCAATTTCTTCATACATCTGCTTTGTGGAAGCAACAAAAAGATTTTCTTCAGCAGATTCATCAGGAATATCATAATCTTCACAAAAAGGAATGAGTTCCTTTGATGGCATGCTTGAGAGAGGAACAACATCGATAGGATTCTCAATTGAGCCTGTCAAAATCTTCGCCTTCTTGGATGCAGAAGATTCTGAGGAAATAGATGCTTTCATTTTCTTCAGAGCGGCTCGCTCCACAGCTTTTGTTTTCTTCACTTCCAGAGCAGAAGGAAGAACTGGGCTTGGTGTTGGTGATGGCGGAGCAGAGGAAATTGGATCAATTTCTTCAGGCGCAACTGATGCAGTTGGCCTGTCTTGTGCAATTTCTTTAAGTGCAGCTTCAGATTCTTCAGCTGGCCTAGCTTGTTCTTCAGGCGCAACACTAGTGGTTGCCCTGGCAGTTTCTTCAGCGGCTGGTATTTCTTCAGCCCTGGTGCTTGCAGTTTCATGAGCAGCCTGATTTTGATCAGCGGTGCTGGCATGTTCTTCAGTCAGCTGAGCAGATGCTTCAGCCGAGGGAATCTCAACGTGCGACGGGTCAACACCATTTGAAGTGAATTTATTCGCCATTTTGACGAATCTGACTTTGGCTCCCAGCCATTCAGCCTTGTAGGCATCAAATTCATGATTGAGCTTCTTGATCTTAGTTTGCATAACAATGAGTTGCTCAGGCGATAACCTCAGAACCTTATCCTTCAGATGACGTTGCTTCTTGTACTGGGCTTTCTTAGCAGCTCTTGCTTGATCATATTTCCATTTTTCTTCAGCTATGAACATTGTCAACATGTGACTTTGTCCAGGACTGAGGTCTAGCTCTAGCAGAGGAGTGTTCGGATCTTTGTACCAAAGGTCAATGAAATCTAGGCCCTTTGCTGTCTATCTTTGATGATATCAGCTAATTCTTCATCATCAGCCTCATCATCATCAGATGGTACTTGAAAGGCAACTTGTTTTTTGTGAGGACTTGGTCTAGTGCCTCATCCTGCAGTGGCCTTGGTCTTCAGCAAAGTTGGGCTCTTTGAAGATAGATGAGGAACTGAAGAACTTGCAGAAGCTCCTGAGGCAATTGAGATGCATGTGGTCCTTTGGCAAGTGGCAAGATGCACAGGTGCCAAGGACTTTGCCGGAGGAGCTGAGGGTTTTGAAGCCCGAGGAACTGGTGCAGCTTGAGGAACTGGGGCAGCTTGAGGAATTTGCCATGATGGCACAGAGGAGCTTGGCCATGAGGGAATTGCTGAGGAACTTGGCCGTGAGGTTGCTGAGGAAGTTGGTTTTCGTGCAGGCTTCTTGGGCATAGCCTTCTTACTCATGGTGGCCTCAGCAGCGGCAGCAGCAGAATCTTCATTGAATTTCTTCACTACTTCTTTGGCCTGCTTGGCCAACTTAGCTTGCCACCTGGCCCATTCATCAGCATAATCCTGACCATGTTTAAGGCTTGTTGGATCAGCTCTTTGGTCAGGTGCCAACGGAGGTCTTGAGCATGGAGGGTGAAGAGCGAATTTCTTCATATATTTAGGAGTAACATATCTGTACTCCCTCCATTATCGTGCCCATCTTCGTTCAATCCTCTGTATGCGCACTTTGCGCTCACTCTTGGTTTCTTTCCCGTGAGTTGCCTCATCGGGCGTGCAGTACCCTGTGTAAATGTCATCAGGGATCTCAAACGATGTGTTGACTTCCAGTTTCTTTCCTCCTTTCTGAGGTCTTTTACCATCTGCCATTTTCTTCAACTGAGGAATATGAACAATAGAGTTCTCTGAGGAAGTATGCAACTTTTCTTCGAGGAACGCTGCAAATGAGTTAAGTTGATGAGAACCTAGTGATTCAGCAGCAGACATGTGTACCTGTGAACAGAGTATAGGTGTGAAGAATTTGGAGAGGTCATATGCGTTCTCGGAAGTTTTTGCAAAATTGAACAAGTTTGAGGAAATTGACCAGATGTGTCTTGAAGAATTTCACTAAGCGTTCTTTGACTTAGGTTCCAGAGTTTTGCGGATTTTGAGATTCACACAATTGAGGAATCATGAAGAAAAATGTCACTTAGAGAAACAAATCAAGAGCAGAAGATTGTGCTAGGTGTTTAGAGTGTGGAAGTTGAAGAATAAACACGTTTTGAAGATTTGATGAAAATCATCAGTAGTAACAACGGCAGTAAAAGTAACTTTTAATTACCCTTGACAAAGAACACGACGAACTGGGAATGTAGATTGAGAAGTTCGTATGTCCAAATCTTCCACACCCTAACTTGGCAGAGGAAGACGGCTACATCAGCGATGGAGAGAAGATGTCCGCGGCCGGCGCGAGTACGACAACGACGAGGTCGAGGCGGTGAAGCTCTTCCTCACCGACGACGATGAAGGTAGCAGCAGCACTAGGGCTTGAGAGCTCGAGCGAGGGGAGTGAGATCGAGCGGGGTAAATGCAGTCTGAGGAGGGTGAGAGGTACTTATAGCCGTAGTGAAAAACCGCTCGCCCGAGGAAAATGGACGAACGTGCCCCTGACCCTTCTCATCCTAGCGACATGTGTCACCCATGTACAGTGTGGTGGAGATCGTGTAAGATCATGGGTGAATAGATACGTTTTATCGTGGGATGTGTAATGGTTTGAGCGGCAAAAGCCGAAAATTCAGATAAGAATATTTTAAAGTTTCGTTCGCAATTTCTTTAGCTGACAAGGACATAGTGAAGATTTTGAACGGGTTTCAAACAGAACGCACATGAAGAGTTTGTGAATAGACTGGGTTGAGTTTAGCATAGAGGGGGAAAGGGTCCGATCACATTCACTTAGCAGAAAAGTCAACTTGAAGAATTAGCAATAAGTGAATGCTGTACAGGACATAAAAACTCAAGTATATATATAGTCAATGAAGAACAATGACGAAAAGAGTGAAGACAATGCAAAGTTGAAGAATTTGAAAAACTGAGGAATTTCAAAAACGAAGAAAAACTCAAATTGAAGATTTTCAACTTTGGTTGGTGGCGTAACCCACCATATAAGAATGGTGATTTCAGACACCGCGTACAATTGTCGGTTCTGAAAATCAATTTCTTCACACTTAGAGGGTTAGTCTTCATTGATTGAAGAAAAACTTTACTTCGTGTGTTGCACATCTAAGTCATCAAGTTTGCATAAGTGTTAGGATGTGTGTCCTCTTCAAAGAACATTCGAAGATTCTAAGATATTTAGCTCACACCGCAACTTGCTAAATCTCTTCTCATCCAAGGACTTTGTGAAGATATCAGCCAGCTGGTCTTCAGTATTTGCGTGGTTGATGGAGATGTCGCCCTTCAACACATGGTCATGAAGAAAATGATGACGAATCTGGATGTGCTTTGTCTTCGAGTGCTGAACTGCGTTGTGAGCAATCTTGATAGCACTCTCATTGTCGCAGTAGAGTGGCACATTCTTCACATTGATGCCATAGTCCTTGAGGGTTTGCTTCATCCATAGCAATTGAGCACAGCAAGATCCAGCAGCAATGTACTCAGCTTCAGCAGTGGAGAGTGATATGCAGTTATGCTTCTTCGAGGACCAACATACCCAGGATCGTCCGAGGAAATGACATGTGCCTGACGTTGACTTGCGGTCCACCCGATCACCAGCATAGTCAGAGTTTGAATATCCAATGAGATCAAAGGAAGAGCCCTTGGGATACCATAATCCAAGTGTTGGTGTGTGAGCTAGATATCGAAGAATATGCTTCACAGCCTTATGGTGTGATTCCTTCGGTGTAGCTTGAAATCGGGCACACATGCAAACACTAAGCATAATATCCGGCCTAGATGCACATAGGTACAATAAAATAAAGAGCCAATCATGGAGCTGTATACCTTTTGATCAAAGTCTTTACCATTTTCATCAGTGCATAGATGGCCATTTGTGGGCATAGGGATTTTGACGCCTTTGGAATCTTGCATGCCGAATTTCCTCAACACATCCTTGAGGTATTTCTCCTGAGATATGAATATGCCATTGTATTGTTGACAGATTTGAAGACCTAAGAAGAATTTCAATTCTTCCATCATAGACGTTTGATATTCTTCATTCATCATATAGGCAAATTCATCACTGTATCGTTGGTTAGTACAGCCAAAGATAATATCATCAACGTATATTTGGCACACGAATAATTCATCATCATATGCTTTGGTGAAAATAGTTGAATCAAGTGAACCAGGTTTGAAGCCTTTCTTCATGAGGAATTCCTTCAGTGTGTCATACCATGCCCGAGGTGCTTGCTTGAGGCCATAGAGGGCCTTGGTGAGTCTGTAGACGTGATCTGGAAATTTTGGATCCACAAAACCTGGTGGTTGAGCAACATATACTTATTCCTCAAGCTTACCATTGAGGAATGCACTTTTCACATCCATTTGATGTAAGATGATATTATGATGGTTAGATAAGGAAGCAATATGCGAATAGCCTCAAGTCTAGCAACAGGTGCAAAAGTTTCATCAAAATCAATTCCTTCAACCTGTGTGTAGCCTTGAGCTGCAAGACGAGCCTTATTCCTCACCACAAGGCCATTTTCATCTTGTTTGTTGCGGTAGATCTACTTGGTACCGATGATGCTGTGCTTGCGTGGGTCTGGTCACTTGACAAGCTCCCACACATTGTTGAGCTCGAATTGATGCAATTCATCTTGCCTGGCTTGAATCCACTTGGATTCCATGAATGCTTCATCAACTTTTGTGGGTTCTGTGATAGAGACAAACGCAAAATGCCCACAAAAGTTAGATAAATGTGAAGCTTTTGAGCGTGTGAGAGGACCTGGTGCATTGATGTCATCAATGATCTTCTCGATCTGCACTTTGTTTGCAATGCGAGGATGTGCGGGTTGAAGACTTTGCTTAGGCCCAGCAATTTCTTCAGGACCAGTTTCTTTAGCACCACCAGCGTGATTTTCTTCACGATCCGGAATGACTTCTTCAGCAGATTCTTTGGTAGGGATGATATCCTCAGTAGCTTTGAACTTGATGGATTCCTCAGGAGACATTTCATCTAGCACAGGAGGTAGGTGCTCTCTTTGCGAGCCATTAGTTTCATCAAACCGCACATCTACTGTTTCAACAATCTTGTGATGATCGATGTTGAAGACTCTGTAGGTGTGCGAGTCCTTTCCGTAACCAAGCATAAAACCCTCATGTGCTTTCGGTGCAAATTTAGAGTGATGGTGAGGATCTCTAATCCAGCATTTAGCACCGAAGAATTTGAAATAACTTACATTGGGTTTCTTGTCACAGAAGAGTTCATATGAGGTCTTTTTGAAGAATTTGTGAAGATATACCCTGTTGATGATGTGGCACATAGTATCAATTGCTTCAGGCCAAAAGCGCTGAGGTGTGTTGTATTCATCAAGCATGGTGTGAGCCATCTCAACAAGTGTTCTGTTCTTGCGGTCCACGACGCCATTCTGCTGAGGAGTATAGGGAGCAGATAACTCGTGAGTAATACCAAGTATATCAAGATATTCATCGAGGCCAGTGTTCTTGAACTCCGTTCCATTATCACTCCTAATATGCTTGATTTTCACATCGAAGTTAGTAGCTGCTCTTGAGGAAAATCGTCTGAAGACTTCCTGCACTTCATCTTTGTAAGTGATGATATGCACCCATGTGTAACGAGAATAGTCATCAACTATGACAAAGCCATATAGTGATGCAGAACTAGAGAACATGGCATAATGAGTAGGGCCAAAGAGATCCATATGAAGTAATTCAAAGGGACGAGGAGTGGTCGTGATAGTCTTCGAGGGATGCTTGGCTCTGGTGATCTTCCTAGCCTCACAAGCCCCACAAAGATGATCTTGGAGGAATTTGACACCCTTTATGCCAATGACATGCTTCTTCTTCGCGAGTGTATGCAAGTTCCTCATCCCAGCATGACCAAGTCATCGATGCCCTAGTCAGCATTCTAAAGCTTTTGCAAGTAGACATGTGGCAGGCTGTGGTCCTGCAGAGAAATCAACAATATACAAGTCTCCTTTCCTAAAGCCTTCAAAGACTTTGGAATTGTCAGATTCCATCAGCACAATGCAATGATTTTCGCTAAAGACGACAACCATATCAAGATCACAAAGCATTGAGACAGACATGATGTTGAATCCTAAGGACTCAACAAGCATGTCTTTGTCCATGTATCTATCCTTTGAGATTGCAACCTTACCTAGACCCAATACCTTGCTTTTGCCTTTGTCAGCATAGGTGATATGCTTCAGATGAGATGGTGACAAATCAGTGTCCATCAACAAGTTCCTGTCACCGGTCATGTGATTTGTACATCCACTATCGAGGACCCACTCAGTAGCTTTGGGTTGTTCATCCTGCAGATGAATTAGTGCAACTTACGAACCCATATACTTCATCAGTGAAGAATAGGATATCAATTTCATCAACAGTAGCAGATATAGCAGTATGAGGACGTGAGAAATGAGTGATTCATTTCTACATGATTAGATTGCATCCTTTCAAGCAAATTCAGGTCTCCAGCAATTTCTTCAGATGATCAAGTTCGTCTGGAGACCTGACCCTGCATAAGAGATTAGTTCTTTTTCTTCACCACCCACATCTGGAGGGGTGGCAAAGAATTCATCATTCTACGAGCTCCATAAGAAAAAGATGGCATTGAAGCCAGTGCACTTTGTTTCACAGAAGAGTGGTTAGGATAAGCATATGAATAACCAGAGAAATTCTTCGAGGACTTATGTATATAATGGTTTGAAGAATAATGCACATATTCATGGCCCTTAGACTTTCCCTGTGAAACAGAAGTGTTAGCATGATGATGTTCATATGAGGATTTTGATCCATGTGAGGAATTTGATCCATATGGAGATTTTGATCCATATGAAGAATTTGATCTCGGGTTACTATTCTTCATGGGTGGTGTCATGATGACATTTACCTGAAGATTTTCAAGGCACCTTTTAGGAACCCAGATTTTCTTCATAGGGGGACCGTTCCTGCAGTTAGTTCCAACATATCGAGCAAATACTTCACCATTCTGATTCTTAAACAGTTTATAGTTTGAGTCAGATGACTCATCAGAGGAAAATGAAGAGTCACAAGTAAAACCAGATAGAGTGCATGGACTTACAGGAGGTCCTTTCGCAGCCACCCATGAGGTTTTGGGATACTGCTTAGGTTCCCAGTAGGTCCCATCAGCATTGAGTTTCCTCTCAAAGGCAATACCCTCTTTCCTAGGGTTCCTATTCAAGATCTGCTTTTTGAGCACATCACATAGATTCTGATGCCCTTTGAGGCTTTTATAAATGCCTGTCACATATAATTCCTTCAGCCCTGCATTATTGTCAGTGATACTTGTGGTATCCTCAGATGAGGAATTTGTGACCACAAAGACAGTTGAAGAATTTGCAGCAATAGAAGAATTTGAACATTCAGGTGATGAATTAGCAGATTCACGCTCAATGCATTTCAAACATGGTGGAATAAATTCTTCTTGAGCGAAACTGATCTGTTGAGAAAGCAATGAATCATTTTCCTTCTGAAGATCTTCATAACTCACTTTTAACTTCTCAAGATCTTGCTTTCTTTGAAGAAATTCATAAGAAAACTTCTCATGATTAGTTAAGAGAGTGTTATGATGATTTTGAAGGTTGTCAAACCTAGTTTGAAGTCTCTGAAGATTATCTGTCCGAGTCTTGGTTCGATTCAATTCCTCACCCAATAGGTCATCGCTTCTGTCTAGTTGATTTTGAATCTTTTCTAAAGCTTTCTGTTGTTTAACAGCAATTTTAGCAAGTTTGGAATAGCTAGGCTTGAGATTGTCATCAGATTCATCCTCACTAGAGTCGGAGGGGGAATGTTTGAGTACCTTGGCACCTTTTGCCATGAAGTGGTAGGTGGGAGCATAGTCATCAAAGCTTTTGTCAGCATAGTTGGGGAGGTCATTTTCTTCAGTGTTGAAGACGGACTTGCTGATGTAGGCGGTAGTGAGGGCTAAGCTTGCCACACCAGAGTCTGACTTCTCAGATTCCTCCTCCTCCACATTGTCTTCAGATTCAGCTTCAGAGTCCATTTCCTTGTCAATGAATGCCCGTGCCTTCTTGGAACTGCTCTTCTTTGGAGATGAAGACTTTGAAGATTTTGATGATGAAGACTTTGAGGATTTCTTCTTTGTCGGCGTTCTGGGAACGGGGGTCCCCAGACTTGCCTGCCTGCGGCCTGGCTCAAGTAGGGGCCCCAGTGTGGCCCATCTTCATCGACTGGAGCTCAAGACCCTCGCGAGGGGCCAAGCCTCGCGGGGCAGATGACAGGAAGCTTCCTCAGGCGCAGCCTCATCAGGCAGGCTCGCGAGGAGGCGGAGAGATCAAGGCAGGGCATCTCGCGAGGAGCCCATGACGCAAGCCATGACGATCGAGACCAGGCGGGCGCCGGGCGGGCACCGGCCTGCGCAGTGTCCTTATTTCCCCTTCGGTGCAAAGAGGGAAAGCACAAGCCAAGGCATCATGCAAAGGTTACAGTTTTGGTGCAACAAGACCAAGACCAACCGAGCGGCAGGAAGGAGGTCATTGTGGAGCCCAAGATGGCGTCATCGTCAGAGCCTTTGGCAGTCGAAGACCAACTTTAGTCAGGATAAGTGTACTAGATGTTCCCCTTCAAAATGGCCAATTGTTGGTGCCCTTCCCGCTCAATATTTGGGAAGAGGCCCAGGGCTTCCCTCTATAAATAGGACTAGCCACCACAAAGTAGAGGCATCTAGAGATCAGGTAGGCATCCAAGAGGCGACTGAACTCTCCCAAGCAGTTCATCGCACCAGCTCAAGAACAGCCCTCACGAGGCTGTTCTCCCTTTGTACTATTCATCATCAGCCCCTGAGGCAATCTACACACCACACACTGGAGTAGGGTATTACACCACAATGGTGGCCCGAACCAGTATAAATCTCGTGTCCCTTGTGCGTTCTTATTTCTAGCCTAGATCCTTTGCGAGACTTTGATACATGAGCCGGTAGGGGAAAGATCTCCGCGCGCACCCCAATGTTCGAACCTCAAGGGTCTGCCGGAACCCAAAATCCGACATTTGGCGCACCAGGTAGGGGGTGTGCCGGAATCTTTCATCCGCTGGTCGCGTGTGATCTTCCGTCGTATCCATGGCTGACGCTCGTCGGGCTCGCGCCGAGCGTCGGGCTGCTCTCGCCACCCGCGTCACCCAGACGACGCCCATCGGCGGATGCCCCCGTCGTTCCCTGTCGCCTGCCGCCAACGCCGCCACCGGCCCGGCGGGGAACGAGCAGCAAGCCTCGTCCCTGCATCCTTCGGTGCGGCGGGAAGGACGCACCGCCACCACGTCGCTGACTCCAGTCGGTTTGTCCTCCCACGCCCGTCGCGCCCCCGCGGACGCGCACGCCGCACTGCTCCTGGCGCGAGAGCTCCTGCACTACCATCCCGTTGACGACCTCTACGAGGACTGGCGCGCCCGCATCACCGAGCTCGTCAGCGCTGCAGGGGGCTCTCCTATGCCCTCTCCCTCGCTGCCTCGCCCTCCATCCTGCGCAGGAGGCGTGGATCAAGAGGTGCCTCCGCCACCTCCTCCTCAAGAAGGCGCCTTGGCTCCACGATGCGCGGCCCCGGGACGAGACCCGCCGCATCTGGTGCCTATGTGACAAGAAATGAGCTGCCAAGAGATCCCTCGCCCTCAAGAAGCTGCTCGTGTGCTCTCCGCACCGGCACGTCATGACCACGCTCCTACTCCAGCGCGCCAAGACCCCGCGCTGCTCCTGGCGGCAACGCGCGGAGACCTCCAAGATCAAGCCCTTCGTCACCAAAGGCTTCCTGTGGTCACTGCAGGCTGCCGTGCCTTCACCGGCGAGCTGTGCAGCGTGGCCTGGCCGGGCAAGTTCAAGCCAGATCTGCCCCCACGCAATGAGGGCACTGCGGACCCCGCGGAGTTCCTCCAGCTCTATGAGTTGGGCATCGAGGCGGCCAACGGGGATGAAAAGGTCATGGCGAATTGGTTCCCCGTGGCGCTCAAGGACGGTGCCCGCACATGGCTCCTCAACCTGGCTCCCGGCACGATCTCCTCCTGGGACGAGATGCGCACTCGCTTCATCGCCAACTTCCAAGGCACTCGCGACCGGCCCCCGGCCATGAGTGACCTACGCCGCATCAAGCAACAACCAGGAGAGACCCTGCAGAAGTACATCCAGCGCTTTAACAACGCTCGCCTCAAGATCCCCAGGGTGACTGAGGAAGCCATCATCTCAGCCTTCTCTGACGGCGTGCGTGACATCAAGATGAAAGAGGAGCTAGCAATCCATGAAGACCTGTGCACATCCCTGGAGCTGTTCAACTTGGCGACCAAGTGCGCCAGGGCTGAGGAAGGGCGCCTTTCCCTCCTCGAGCTTCCGGCTGTCGATCCAGAAAAGAAGAAGCCCAAGGTCAAGGACGTGAAGCGCAATGGGGCTATTGTGCTCGCAGCAGGGCTAGACACCAAGCGAGGCAGGGATCAACCTGAGTCATCCAAGGGCAGCCGGTACTGCGTGTACCACGACCTCCACACCCACAACACCAACGAATGCCAAGAGCTCAGGGCTGTGCGAGATGGGCGTATCGGCCGACGCCCCGAGCACAACGACTGGGGCTATGGCAGAGGAGGAGGAAGAGGTGGAGGACGATGGGATGACCGTGGCCCTCGCCAAGGGTGGCGTGACCAACCTCGCGAGGACCGCTGGCAGGACCAACCTTGCGAGGGAGGTTGGAGGGATCAGCCTCGTGAGGATCGCCCTCAAGGCAACGTAGGCCTCCCTCCTCTGCCGCCACCGCCGAGGAGGAATGAAGACCATCATCAGGACGAGGGGGCTGGGGGCTTCCAGGAGCCGCGCGCAATCGCTTGCATCCTGGGCGGTGCTCAGGCCCCAGCCTCTCAGCGCATCTTCAAGCAGTTTGCTCGCGAGGTGAATGCAGTCCTCCCCAAGCTTGAGGCCACGCGCCCCCTCAGGTGGTCTGCATGCGCTATCACGTTCAGCTCAGTGGATCAGCTCAAGTACGCAACAATGGCCGGAGTCCTCCCAATGCTTTGCTCCCCAGTCATCAGCAATGTGCAAGTCACCAGGATCCTCATCGATGGCGGAGCAGGACTCAACGTCCTGTCCGTCGAGACATTCAACAATCTCCAAGTGTCATATGATCAGCTTCAGCCGGCCAAGCCTTTCTCAGGAGTCACCGATGGTTCCACTGTTCCGATAGGGCAAGTTCGCCTTCCTGTCACCTTTGGGCAGCGCAACAACTACTGCACCGAGTTCATTGACTACGACGTCACCCACCTGCCATACAATGCCATCCTCGGGTACCCAGCCCTGGCCAAGTTCATGGCAGTGACTCACCATGGCTACAATGTCCTCAAGATGCCAGGAAGCGATGGAGTCATCACGGTACCTTGTGAGGAAAGGGATGCAGTGTGTTCTCTCGAGCGTGCCTTTCAGGCCGCGGCAATTGAAGACCCAGATCACAGGAGCGGAAGACTCACCGAGGCAGTCCCTAAGAAGAAGAAAGCATCACCTGGTCCGAACCATCGGGAGGCAGGCACATCCAGGGGCATCGCGCCAGGATCCGCACCCGTCCAAGGGGCGCCTCCCTCCGTCGCATAGGAAGGCGCGCCTGGCGCCCTCCTCGGGCAAGGCTCGGGGGCTCTCTCCTGGAGGGCCACTGACCTTGCCAAGGTCATGAGGGAGGCGCTCGGGCACCACTTGGAGGTGTGCTTCAAAGCACGTTTCCCTCAAGACGGTGTGAAGCAAGGAGGACCAAACCCACAGGAGTTCATCGCGAGAAGCATTCAAGAGCTGCAGGAGTCAAGAATCATGCACGGCAACCGCCGCTTACCCACCGTAGCTACCCATCCAGGCAAGGATGGTGAGTCGCGCGTCTGCATCGACGTACCAGGGCTCAACCGAGCCGCATCTCAGGAGTGCCTCTGGCCTTCGCACGTGGGGCGTTGCGAGGGTCCACCCCACAGCTACGTTCGCATGCCCTTCGGCCTGCCGAACGCGGTTGCCGCTCATCAGCGCCTGCTGAGGAGCATTCTAGAGGCTCAGGAGGTCAGGCATAGCGCAGCCCTGGTAGAGATGGAGATGGTCCTTGAAGAGCCGCCTGCGCCCCCAGAGCCTCCCAAGGCTCTGGGCCCTAGGGGCTCGTGAGGATCGGCTTCCGCATCACGCGTCATCTGCTACTTCAGCATTCCTTCGTCTTCAACGGTATCAGGTGACATCTTTCAAAATTCCATTTTTAGCTGGGAGCGCCTGCAGGGCTGCATCATTCCCAGGTCGCGTGGGTCCGTCCCTGCGGCATGTATCCATTTTGCTCATGTTCTTTCCTTACCTTGTTGGGGGCGCTCCTCGGGCTGCATTATCCCCAAGCTGCTCGGGCCTGACCCGGTGGCATTTGCCTTTTCTGCATCTATCTAAATGGATTTGCTCCTTCATGCTTAACGTACTCGACCTAATCGCCTGCTCGATTGACACCTACCTTTGGAGCCGCTCGCTCTGGAACGGCACTTGCACACGGGTCCGTCCCTGCAACGCCGATAAATCTGAGTGGTCGAGCTCTGGCCGCGGCAGCCCCGCAAGGCGCCACCTCACCGGGCCCTCAATGCCCCAATCACTCCCTCGGAGCGACCAATGGTTGGCTGGCAACTGTAACAACAGACCTTGCTTCCTCTCGTGATTGGTACGCAGGACCCGCTCCAGGAGTAACGCTGGGCACGACGTGAGCCTCCTCTCCTTCTCTCCGGCACAATCCGCTTGCACGTTAAAAGGGGGGCGCCTGAGCACGCGACTCATGGTCTCTTACTGGCTCTCCAGCCCTCACCCCTGGCCTTGACCCACGGCATAGCGACCTGTCATACCAGCGGTGGCTGAGCTCGCTCGAGGGCCGGGACCTGAGGACGTAGAGCATGAAGGAAAGTGTGGGGGAGAGGGAAGAAGCTCGCGAAGACCTGACCCAGCAACACCTCAGCTGCCGCCACGCAGGCCCGGCACTTCGCCAAAAACTACTCCAAACCTACCAGATAAGTCACACGAAAGCTGATTCGACTCAGCACTAAACCCCCACCTAGCGCAGTTCTGTCACGGCAACGTTGCCTACCTTTCTTGCCCAGCGAAGGCTGCTTGAGCGCTAAATGGGACCTCCTGAGCATTGCGACTCAGGGACTCTTACTGGACCTCGGGCCGCTCACCTCCTGGCCTTGACCACGGCATCACGACCTGGCATACCAGCAACGGCTGAAGCCTGTCTGGGGACCGGGACCTGTCAGCGTAGAGCACCAAGCCCTCGTGAGGAAAAAAAGGGGGAATCGAGCCAGGACAGGACAAGCATCTCGCATCGATTCATGATAAAGATATAATATTCATAGAAGGCATGGCCAGCGCCTTACATACCCCCGCGGGGTGGTGTTTTGGTTCCTCGCAGGGAACAAAAGGTGCTAATCCTAAGGGACGCTAACTACGCGCGCCTCCGCGGGAGACGCCATCATCAACAGTGGGCCGTCAGGCACTGGCGCCAACCCCATCCAGATCAATGGCGTCGGCAGCCTGATGCAGCTGCCCTGCTCCGGGAGCGACACAAGCCCGGGGGCTCGTAGTTGTCGTCACTCGTCTCCGGAGTCGCGTGAAGCTCGGCGAAGTCGCTGGACCCCCCGGCTCCTTCGCTGCTGCCTGAGGAGCTGCCGGGGAAGCGGTGAGCAGGCCTGCTCCTTGCCACGGCGATGCTCCGGCCACCTTCCTTAGGGCAGCATTCCATCCGGCGTCCTTCCGCGTCGAAGACCTTGAAGAACATCAAGGAGGCACCATCGTACTCGAAATGAATCATGAGGGCACCTCCAGTTCGGCAGACCCGGGCGATCTCACCCCAGCCCCGGGTCATGTAGACCTTGCCGGGCGCGACAACCTCGACCTCCGCTTCGGTCGCGGGGGTGCGGCAGTCGGCGTGCTGCAGCTAGAGCTCAAGAGGCCCCCTCGGCGGGATCTCAAAGGCGAAGGAGGGAGGAAGACGAATCCAAGACCGCGGAGGCATGGCGGCGTGGAGCACGAGCTCACGAGAGGAGCCCTCGGCGTGGACTCCAGGAGGGACGATGCGCACCGTCGTAACCCGCCGGTGACGACGGCGGCTCCGGCGATGTCGCTCGACGCCTTCTTCTCCAGGGCCCTCGATTCGGGCGTACAAGGGCAGCGGGAACCCTGGCGGTGGCCGCTCGTACCAGGGCCTCGGTACCTCCTGCCAAGCACCCCCGTCTCCGCGACAGAGGACTAGCCGTTTCTTCGATAGAAGCGGGTCGGGCCCCTCTCGGGGGGCCTTCCCCTTCTCTTCTGTAGAAAACCGGCGGATCGACACCATTGTCGACAAAGCGGAGGAGGAGTGAGGAGAAAGAGGCGAAGCAAGGAGAGATGGACAATGGGGGTTCTCGCCCGCCCGTACTTATAGTCCGGAGGAGGCCAACCGCCGGCCTCCATGATCACAGGTAATCATGACCCATTTTTGCATGCAGGGACTTGTTAAGTCATGCGGTTGCCGAGGCGTCGTGGGGAAGCGGAGACGCCCACGTCCAACCAACCGCCACGCGGCACCCAAGGCCGCGGGCTATTGGGGCCCATGGCGCTTCGCACTTGCCCCTTCGCTTCTCTGCTAAGCCAAGTCCGGGCGCGCCTTGGGCCCGGGGGCTATTGTCGGCGTTCTGGGAACGGGGGTCCCCAGACTTGCCTGCCTGCGGCTTGCGGCGTGGCTCAAGTAGGGGCCCCAGTGCGACCTATCTTCATCGACTGGAGCTCAAGACCCTCGCGAGGGGCCAAGCCTCGCAGGGTGGACTACAGGAAGCTTCCTCAGGCGCAGCCTCATCAGGCAGGCTCGCAAGGAGGCGGAGAGATCAAGGCAGGACACCTCGCGAGGAGCTCGTGATGCAAGCCATGACGATCGAGACCAGGCGGGCCCCGGCCTGTGCAGTGTCCTTGTTTCCCCTTCGGTGCAAAGGGGGCAAGAACAAGCCAAGGCATCAGGCAAAGGTTACCATTTCGGTGCAACAAGACCAAGACCAACAGAGCGGCAGGAAGGAGGTCACCGTGGATCCCAGGACGGCGTCATCGTCAGAGCCTTTGGCAACCAAAGACCAACTTTAGTCAGGATAAGTGTACTAGATGTTCCCCTTCAAGATGGCCAATTGTTGGCGCCCTTCCCGCTCAATATTTGGGAAGAGGCCTAGGGCTTCCCTCTATAAATAGGACTAGCCACCACAGAGTAGAGGCATCTAGAGATCAGGTAGGCATCCAAGAGGTGACTGGACTCTCCCAAGCAGTTCATCGCACCAGCTCAAGAACAGCCCTCGCGAGGCTGTTCTCCCTTTGTACTATTCATCATCAGCCCCTGAGGCAATCCACACACCACACACTAGAGTAGGGTATTACACCACAATGGTGATCCGAACCAGTATAAATCTCGTGTCCCTTGTGCGTTCTTCTTTCTAGCCTAGATCCTTTGCGAGACTTCGATACGTGAGCCGGTAGGGGAAAGATCTCCACGCGCACCCCAGTGTTCAAACCTCAAGGGTCTGCCGGAACCCAAAATTCGACATTCTTCTTCTTTGAGTCATCAGAATCGTAGTCTTTGTACTTCTTCTTCTTTGATTCCTTTTCCCACAAAGGACAATCAGACATGTAGTGACCAGATTTCTTGCATTTGTGGCAAGTTCTCTTTTTGTAGTCACGAGATGAGGAATCATCATTTCTTGAAGACTTTCCAGAGCGACCGCGGCAAGAGAACTTCTGGAATTTCCTCACGAGCATTGCTAGCTCCTGGCTCAGTTCTTCAGGATCACCAAGGCTGCTACCAGAGTCTTCAGCTTCAGACTCAGAGACTGCCTTGGCCTTCAGTGCTTGGGTGTCAAATGAGGTATCAAGTGATCTCAGCAATTTCTTCACCACGTCATGATCGGTGATGTCAGTGGCACCAAGTACTTGAAGCTCATTTGAGATGTCAGTGAGGCGGTCAAAGATTTGCTGAACATTTTCGTTGTCGAGTCTTTTGAAGCGGTTGAAAAGATTGCGAAGAACATCAACTCGGGAGTCACATTGAGTTGAGACTCCTTCGTTGACCTTGGACAGCCTGTCCCAAATCAGCTTGGCAGTTTCCAGGGCACTCACTCTGTCTAACTGTCCTTTGCTCAGGTGGCCACATATGATATTCTTCGCTTGAGAATCAAGTTGCTTGAATCTCTTCACATCAGCAGCATTCACAGATGAAGTGACAGAGGGAACACCATTTTCCACAACATACCAGGGATCATTATCAATTGCCTCAAGATGCATGCGCATCTTGTTCTTCCAATAGGGGTAGTCTGTCCCATCAAATGTAGGACACCCAGCCGAGACCTTGATCATACCTGCAGTCGACATAACTAAAACTCCAGGCGGTTAAACCAAAATCACACAGAATAAGGGAGTAGCTTGCTCTGATACCAATTGAAAGTGCGTTACGTCGACTAGAGGGGGGTGAATAGGCGATTTTTATGAATTCTTCAGTAAGGAATTTCAGGGTGAGGAACTTCCTAAGCGAAGAACTACTTTCAGCGGAACAAGTACTCAGGTATAAGCATAACAGAGCAACAATATAGTCATCATGATGAAATGAAAGACAAAACACAGAGTACAGAAAGCGTAGACACAAAATAAGCAGGATGAAGACAAGCTGACTGAAGAAATAAGATTGAGGAATTAGAGAAACTCTTCAATCAAAGTCTTCAAATAGTAATGATCAGTTTCATCAACACATAACTGAGGAAATGGAAGGGTTGAGGAAATAGAACCAGTAGGCTTGGTGAAGACAATGATTTGGTAGACCAGTTCCAACTGCTGTGACAGTTGTACGTCTGGTTGGAGCGGCTGAGTATTTAAATTCAAGGACACACAGTCCCGGACACACAGTCCTACCGTATTCTCCTTGAGCTAAGATCACATAGACCTCGCCCAACAGTAGTGGTAAGCCTTCACAGGTGACTTCCAAACCTTCACAGACTAGGTCACTGGGCCATCCACAATTCCTCTTGGATGCTCAGACCATGACGCCTAACCGTCTAGAGGATACACAGTCCTCAAAGGTAACAAGCGTCGGTTCCACACAGGAACAATCTCTTCAGTGATGCTCAATCACTTTGGGTTTGGGATTTTGGTTTTCCTCACTTGATGATTTTTGCTCAAAGTCCTCGGAGGATGGGATGCTCTCAATTGACAAGTGTCAGTTTCTCTCGAAGCAGCCAACCAGCTAGTGGTTGTAGGGGGACGGCTATTTATAGCCTAGGGAGCAGCCCGACATTATAAGACATAAATGCCCTTCAATGATATGACCGTTAGGTGGTAGGATATTTTGGACAGCTGGCGCGTAGCACAGCAACAGTCGGATTTGACGTTCGAATTCCTCAGGGCTATCATGTTCCTCACTGTGTAGGCAATTCGCACTGGCAAATTTCTAACTCCTCAGTCAGAACAAATTCCTCAGAGACTAAAAGATCTTCATCTCTGTCACTGAAGAAATTGACTGAACTGATATGAGATTTTCAATGGCTTCACTCGAAGGATTGGGTAGGTGTAGGATTTTGAGATGAGCATCACTTGGAAATCAGTTTCCTTAGTATTACCTCAACCCCCTTTAACAGTACGGTGTTTCTTATGACTCAAGAAGAAGAAAATGAAACTACGAAAACAAAAGTCTTCACGCTTCATAGTCCTCGCATGAATATCCAACTCTTCACGGTCACACCAATTTCTTCACTTTCAAAGTCTTCAGGAGAACCAAAGTCTTCAATTGAAGACATTCATTTTTAGGGGTCGACTTTCACTGTAAATATCAAACTCCTCATCGACTTATAGAACCTGTGTACACTCACAAACATATTAGTCCCTTAACATATAAGTCTTCAATACACCAAAATCACTAAGGGGCACTAGATGCACTTACAGTTCTTCAGGCAACTCATACAGAAAATGTCAGGCAACTCCTACGCAGGTCTCAGGCAACACCCTAAACTTTAGAACACAACTCATACGCATGAGTTCTCCATGCAACTCATAAAGAAAATGTCAGGCAACTCATACAGATCTCAGGCAACACCCCAAGATCTAGAACGCAAATCATACACATGAGTTCTCATGCAACTCATACACAAAAAGTCAAGCAACTCCTACGCAAATCTCAGGCACCACGCAAAATATAGAACGCAACTCATAAGCATGAGTTTTCAGGCAACTCATTCACATAGCTCAGGCAACAAAATCCGTAGATTTGCCCACTCGTTCGCGAAGGAACACTTTCCTCCCTGCTCGCATGATCACATCTCCTCCTACCTTCACCCCATGAACCTCCAAAAACGCAGCAAACGAACTAGCCCCACCCCACCTCCTATCACCGAGTGGGGAAAATCCGTTCCATGAAAAACAGGAGGGGAACACGCGATTCTTGCCTCGAAAATTCCATGGCGTCCCCCCCCCCCCCCCGCAGGAAACGCACCGTCCCGGCGACCTTCACCCCCGCACCCTCAGCGGCTTGGGAGGCAAAGCACCGCGGCGACCTTCGCCTTCTCTTCTGCAGTCCCGCGGCCACCACCGCAGCCTCATGCGTCCCCGCCGCCCGCGCGCTTCACCACCACCCACGGCCTCTGCGGCTGCCGACGGGAGCTCCAATTTCTGCGGTGGCGTAATGCGGCGGGGGGGGGGGGTTGATTTGGGAGAAGTCAGCGGCGCCCCTCGCTAAGCAGTTTCGAAAACCACGCCAACGGCACCAAAAGGTGGGTGTAGTGGTGGGCCCTTCAGGTCGATGGTTGTCGTAAAGACGGGTCGCGCGAACCGACGAAGCGTCTCGGACAAAAAAGACACGTGCGCCCGATTGCGCGTGCGACTAGGAGTCGGACTGCTGGTAGAGTGTGTGCTCGCGCGAGCAAACGAGCATCCAAGCGCTTTTTAGCAGTTGCGATGATTTAAAGCCCCAAATTAGACATGTAGTATTGTTGTGGAATCAATGTATTTTGAAACGGAGGCAGTAATACGCAGTGACCACTGATACCTCCGCCACCGTCCATTTCATTTCTACCCGGCACAAGAAAACAAATCATCCAGCAAGAAAGAAATCAGCGCAATTAACGCGTCATTAATTGGAACAAATCCGTTGCATGACGCGGGGGCCCACGGGGGGCGCGCCACCTTCCTTGCTCTGGTTCGGTTCTCCTCTTCCGTCCGGCCAGCGCAAGAGCGCACTCTGACAGCCTTGCTCCGCCTCCGCCCCCGCCCCCTCCCTATATCTCTCCTCCCCCAAACCCTAGTCCCAGCACAACACCCCAAGCTTTCTCTCTCTACCTCCGGTGCTCCCTCCCCCCTCTCCCTCTCTCTCTCTCCTGCTCTGTCTTTCTTCACCGCAAAAGCTTGAAACAGCTCGCGGAGATGGCAGAGGAGCCGCAGCCACAGGCCGCCGCCGCCGCCGCCGCGGCCACGGAGGTGGTCGTCGCCGAGAAGGCGCCGGCGGAGGTGGAGAAGAAGGCCGAGGAGCCCGCGGCGGAGGCGGAGGCCGAGGAGACGGCCGCCGTCGCCGACGATGGGGGCGCCGTCGAGGCCACCGGCTCTTTCAAGGAGGAGAGCAACCTCGTCGCCGACCTGCCTGACCCGGAGAAGAAGGCGCTCGACGAGTTCAAGGAGCTGATCGTCGCCGCGCTCGCCGCCGGTGAGTTCAATCTGCCTCCTCCTCCCCCGCCGCCCAAGGCCAAGACTGAGGCCGCCGCTGAGGAGACCAAGACGGAGGCGCCGGCCAAGGAAGAGGCCAAGACCGAGGAGCCGGCCAAGGCGGAAGAACCAGCCAAGGAGGAATACAAGGCTGAAGAGCCGGCCAAGGAGGAGCCCAAGGCCGAGGCCGCGGCGGAGCCAGCAGCCGAGGAGGCCAAGGCTGAGGTCGCTGCCGAGGCAGCAGCCGAGGAGCCGGCCAAGGAGGAACCCAAGGCCGAGGAGGCCAAGCCGGCCGAGCCAAAGAAAGAGGAGGAAGCCGTCGTGGCCGCCGAGGAGGGCAGCAAGACGGCGGAAGCGGCTGAGGAAACCGCCGCCGCCACCTCAGAGCAGGCACCGGAGGCGGAGGCAGCCGCGCCCGAGCCAGTGTTCATCTGGGGCGTGCCGCTGGTGGGCGACGACGAGCGCACGGACGCGGTGCTGCTCAAGTTCCTGCGCGCGCGCGAGTTCAAGGTGAAGGAGGCGATGGGGATGCTCAGGTCCGCCGTGCTCTGGCGGAAGCGCTTCGGCATCGAGTCGCTCCTGGAGGCTGACCTGGCCTTCCCGGAGCTGGAGAAGGTGGTGTTCTACCGCGGCGCCGACCGGGAGGGCCACCCCGTCTGCTACAACGTGTACGGCGAGTTCCAGGACAAGGAGGTGTACGAGAAGGCGTTCGGCGACGAGGAGAAGCGGGAGCGGTTCCTCAAGTGGCGCATCCAGCTGCTGGAGCGCGGCATCCTGTCGCAGCTGGACTTCGCGCCCAGCGGCATCTGCTCCATGGTGCAGGTGACCGACCTCAAGAACTCGCCGCCCATGCTCGGCAAGCACCGCGCCGTCACCCGCCAGGCCGTCGCCCTGCTCCAGGACAACTACCCCGAGTTCATCGCCAAGAAGGTAACGCTTCTTCTCTCAGCCATTGAATTGCTTATTTCCAGTCTCACAGCTGCAGCAGTAACTGTGATCCAACATTGTGACAGTGCACATCGAAATTTAGCTGTAGCTAGCTGTTTGTGCCCAAGATTCAGTTTCTATCCGTTCACAGTTTAACGCTGGGAGCGAATGATTGAGCCCAAAGCATGTTCTTTGGGCACTGCGCTAAAGGGTAGACCTTTATGCTTTCAAATTTGAGTCCTGGTTTGAGTTGACTCATGTCTTTTGGCGTGGGCTTTGGTAATCATCATAGCTCAAATTGTACATCTTTTCCTTTTGTTCATACTTTTCCCAATTCTGAGTTGTAACATTTGTTTACCATGCCAACTTGTAGTTAATTACAGTAGTTTAAGTGGAATGGGATCATAAGTTTGGTTGGATCATGGTGTGTATGCAGGTGTTCATCAACGTGCCATGGTGGTATCTCGCTGCCAACAAAATGATGAGCCCTTTCCTCACCCAGCGCACCAAGAGCAAGTTCGTGTTCGCCAGCCAGGCCAAGTCACCCGAGACCCTCTTCAGGTACTGTGCACGACATGTTTAACAAATTCTGTTTTTGTTGTTGGATACTTGGATCTTCGAGGGATCAAAGTTCTCAACTAGTGTTCATCTTGTGCAACCAAATTCAGATACATTGCGCCGGAGCAAGTTCCCGTCCAATTTGGAGGCCTCTTCAAGGAAGATGACCCTGATTTCACCACCTCCGACTCTGTCACCGAGCTCACCATCAAAGCTTCATCCAAAGAAACCATTGAGATCCCTGTCACCGAGGTTGGCATCATGAATTAGTGCTTGCTTATGAATTCCTCTAATGCATGGATCGTTCAAACTTATATAATTGTTCATCTGCCATTGTAGAACTCAACGATTGTATGGGAGCTCCGGGTGCTCGGCTGGGAGGTCAGCCACGGCGCGGAGTTCACCCCGGACGCCGAGGGGGCGTACACCGTCATCGTGCAGAAGACGAGGAAGGTCCCGGCGAACGAGGAGCCCATCATGAAGGGCAGCTTCAAGGCCGGCGAGGCCGGCAAGATCGTGCTGACGATCAGCAACGCGGCGTCGAAGAAGAAGAAGCTCCTCTACAGATCCAAGGTGAAGAGCAGCACCGTCGAGTCCGTCTGAGGCCTACACAGTCCATGACCACCATTGGAGTCCCTGATGATGATAGAAGAAGAAGAAGATAAAACCGCCTTTTTGGTTTTTGTTCTTTAATTCCATTGGTTTTGTGGTTTTTGGTTCGCATTCCCGCATTTGTTTAATTAAAATTAAAAACCCAAAGTGAGCTTGATTTTGCGACGGTACAGTAGTTGGGAGAGGGAGGTTGGTATGGCATGGATGACATAGTGGCACATCGTGATGGTTGTTGAGGAGAAAATTGTGGGGAGCAAAGGAGGATGAGGAACACTACAATCTGATGCTGCTGCTCTGTAAATTTGTCTGTACATTGTTGCAATCGCTGGATCCTCCTCATGGGCATGTTATATTTAGAAGTACTAGTACCTTGTCATCATTCATTCATCAATCCCATGTTACTCTCGTTACGTTCGTTTCGCCCCTCATTTCCGCTGCCTCTTGTTGTTCGTTAGAGGAAGCTGTTGCGCCCCCTCCTTGTACGCCCGGATCCGCTTGCTCATTTCCAGCAAGGCAGGATCTGTTGAGGGTCGGCAGCGAAGTTATTGGTGTCCCTCAACAGCTCCACACAATCTGGCGACGTGGCGATCATGAGCCATGTTTGCTTGCACCCAAAATTATCCTTTCTTCCACTGCTCAGCATTTCTGGGGATGAAAAGGGCGCCATTTGTAACACGTTCTTGGCAGGCAAGGCAGAGGCAGGCATACATACCTGGCCAGCCTGGGCTGAGGAGAAAACAAGCGGCGGCAAGAGGGTCGGACAAGGCTGCAGGCCGGATTAAGAAGGAGAAGAAAGTGTTTGGTGCTCCCCTCCCCTGCTACTGTACTGTCACAAAATGATGGGGGCATAAACTAATCGTGGGCGGGGTGGGAAGAACATCCATCCATGATCCATGTATCCAGCGGGGGCGGAGGGGCCGCTGGCCCGGCCGTCCCCGTTCCAAGGACCAAGGCTGTCACCGTGTCGTGTCCCCCGAAACAATCCGCGGGAACCGAAGGGGAAAAAGCGACGCCGAACCGAACCCCCAGCTGTGTCGCGGAATAAACAAGGGTGCGGCGCGCACTGTGCAGTCGCGCTTTCCCTTTGACCGCAACGGCAGCGCCCAGTAAAATACGCTACGCTACGCAAGGACCAAAAGTGCAGCTCCTCCTCCTCCTCCTCCTCCTCTGGTCATATCCGTCCGTCCATGCATGTGCTCGGCTCGCCGCTTTGTATAGTCGAATTTCTTTCCTGTGACTGTAGCAACTTTCATCGAATGACGGGGCGGTTGAGCTTTGTGCATTTTGGGCACTGATTACTGCTCTTTGCATGCCCAGCAAAGGGCTTTGGCAAACAAAGGCGAGCAAGACAGAGGGCCCGTTTTGGTTGCGGCTTTTAATGGCGATGATCCTCTCTATCTCTACTCCTAATGAAGCAGTTGGTAGTCTCGCTTCCAGGTTTTTTTTCGTCCCACCTCACCCGGTTTTTTTTGGTACTTCTTTGGTACTTCCTCCCACCTCCCACCCGTTTCATTTCGCTGGTTTTTTTCGTCCCTCCCCTACCCCACCGGTTTAGTTTCGCGTCACCCTCTCACACAACGAAAAAAATCTTAACGGATCATAACTTTCCATGCGTCACCCTCCCATCAATGCAATTTGATTTAGGAAACATATAATAAATTTTAAGGAAACAAATAACAGACTTTAAAGAAAAATCCAATTTTAAGGAAACAAATCAATCGATCCATCCAAATCAAACGATCCATCTCATCAATGCAATTTGCTTTAGGAAACATATAATGGATGTGAAGGAAACAAATAATAGACTATCTAAATCAATCGATCCATCCCATCAATGCAATTTGATTTAGGAAACATATAATAAATTTTAAGGAAACAAATAACAGACTTTAAAAAAAATCCAATTTTAAGGAAACAAATCAATCGATCCATCCAAATCAAACGATCCATCTCATCAATGCAATTTGCTTTAGGAAACATATAATGGATGTGAAGGAAACAAATAATAGACTATCCAAATCAATCGATCCATTCCATCAATGCAATTTGATTTAGGAAACATATAATAAATTTTAAGAAAACAAATAACAGACTTTAAAGAAAAATCCAATTAACTAATCTCTACTCTTAAAGGCCCCTCGATTGATTTTTGTCCCTCGCTTCCTTTCCCAGCACTTATACAATGGAAGGAATTATAATCCACCTATTTGTTCTCCTATATATCCGTGCAGGCAACACAACATAAACCGGTGAAAAAAACACTCACCTCGCACGTCCCCCTGCCTGCAATCCCGAAACGCCGCCATCGCTCCAGGCTCCAGCCTCCGCCGTCCTACATCTTGCCCCTCTCCAACCTCAGAGACCTCCGCCACCGCCGCCATCTCGGAACCCCAGTTCAGGGCAGGACTCAGAGAGGGTGTGGCTGTGGACGACGCTGCCGCCGTCGCAGAACCCTAGGGCAGGGCGTGGTCGCGTTGCGGGCAGCGCGAGCGGACGTGCGTCTCCCCCGTCAGGCTGTCCTCGGCAGGAACTCGGGACCTCCTCCTGACAGAGCTAAGGCCCTCCGAGGTCCAAGTCGCTGTGCGGCGTGCACAGTAATCTCCCCGGCCTACTCTGCCTTCACGTCAATGCTCATGTGCTCCGACCCTCCCCGACCCCTCCCAGCAAGCAGCAGAGTCTCTCGGGTTCGAGCTCCACCGGGCCGCCGGCGGCGGCGTCCATGTTCGTTGGGCGGAGCACAACGCTAGGTTTGAAATTCACCATGATGCTACTGATGAGGCTCTCCTTCTCCTTTGTTTCGTCTGGGTTTTTTCGTCCCCCCTCCCACCACCCCATCTCGTCTGGGTTTGAAATCAATAAGAGCAGCACAAAGTCTAGGTCCCTGTCTCGGTGGCAGACGGAAGGAGAAGAAGGATTGATATGTATGAGAATATTAATATTGAACTCTTAAAGTTAATGTGGCCCCGTTGCAACGCACGGGCGTTCTTCTAGTACTAGTAATAGCTCTAGGTGGTGTCATGGACGGACGGACATGCACCAATGTCATGTTTGACGATCGCGTGCCCCATTTATTCAGGGCCACCGGGACGTGTCGCCCTCCGCCTCCATATGCGGATGCCGGATTGTTGCCATGGCCGGAGATCGGATGGTGGGTTAAATGCCACTACTCGTGGCGGGCGGGAGGCAAATTTATTTCGACCTCGTGCTCTCGGTGTTGTGTTGTCCGGTGCTGCCTGGTTGGGTTGCAGTTGCAGGCCCTCTTCTTAACTCCGGAACTATTTACCGGCCTTCATCTTGCCGCCTTGCCCATGGCGATGAGGACAGGGGCACGCGTGCTTGCTTCATTGTCGGGGCGAGACCGCCGTGAACCAGCCGAGAGCAGTTCCATACCGTAGGCCAATTCGAGAGGCAAAATTAGAAATATAAAAACGGAATGACGTCAGGTGGGTGGTCCCTGCAGCCGCCGGCATGGCTGACTGAGCACGAGCACGACGGACTCCAGGGGCAGCGGTGCATGGCTAGCCAGGATCCGTAACTTTCTGTCCGCTGCGCCGGTCACCGGGTCTGGGTGGCCCTGTGTTTCCAGAGCGTGTGGGGGGCATGGCCGTGGATGCATTTGTGCTTCGATCTCCATGTTTCGAGTGGGCGGGAGATCGAGGGAAGCGATCCGCGACGATCGATCACGTTGGGAGGACGAACGCGGTACACTGATCGCTCCCTTGCTAGCCCCTACCGCTACTAATTTGTCCCCGTGCATCGCGTTCGGGGTCCCCGCCGCCGGGCGCCGGCCGTCGTGGGCTATTAAATTGGGACGAGCGAGCGAACGAGGCCGATCAAGTGCATGAGCGCATCATTCGTGCATTTCGTGCATGTAGTTGGAACGGACCGGTCCGGACTGGGCTCCTCCCGGTGGGTGCCCGGGACCAAGCCGGAACCGGCCGGGGCCATCGCCCATGGAGCACGCCGCTCGTACACCACCGTGCGCGCGTGCGTGGGCGCACCTCCACCGTATCCACCGGAGAGTAGATGTAGATGCGTGGGAGTTGGGAGGGACCGTGGCCTGTAGCTCCACAAGCGTGAACTGCACTGCAGCAGGGGAGCGCGTGACGAGAAACGAAGTCCTGTCCACTGCACGGCTTCCCGTTGCGCGATCGGCACCCCTCCGCGCTCTGGCACGGCGCGCCGATGCCCCGACGTGGCACCGCAGATCGCGCGCGGCGCGCGGCGGTGCAGGGGGGACAGTGGAGCACAACATGGCGGACACGGCTCAGTTCAGTGCAGTGCGGCGAACCCCATCGCCATCGGATTCCTTGGATTGGGACCAGCCCAACAGCGGCCCGCCCGTAGTACTGCTGTGAGAATGAACTGATCAAGCGGGAGGGGGGGTAGCTCGGGGTGACTAGGGCTTAGCGCTCCGTCCAATCTTTGGATCTTTGTATCGACGTGAAAAAACAAGGTAGTAGGGCAGAGAGAATAGAACACACCACATGCACACATGCTGAGATGAAGGTGAGCGTACGAGCTTTCCAATTATTAAGTACTGGCCCGAGCACGTTTTGGGTTTGCCATATCTGCCGTGCCGTCAGGATCCGAAGAGCCGGGACACTCGCAGATAAGATGAATGAAAGGGTGAAAAGCTACTCGTATGCAGTGAAGATCGGAGTGTGAATGAATGAATGAAATCCAAAGTGCACCACTCCTCCAGTATCTGGGGAACCGGGAAAAGCGCTGCTCGCTCACTCCAGTAATCCCGCTTGCTGAAACCAGCTGCAAACCCTAACAAATCCCCTGGCCGGTAACAGTACAGTGTTGGTAGCCGCCATTTTATGCCGGAGCAGAGCACGATGGAAAACACACATGGAGGGGAAAACAGACAGCATTCTGAAACAGATCCTGTCGTACTCTACTGCCTCAGAAGGTCAAGCAGCTGAACCAGTGACCGTTCAGTCTCAGCTAGATTCTTTAGAACGGAGTAGCATTTGAGTCCGTTCCTAGGCCGGGCCTTGGATTCCATTCCGATGCTCCACTGTCCGCGCTGCCGTTTTTTGGAGCCTTTGCACAAGTCAGGAGCGATCAAGTCCCGGAGATCCACAGGCCCAGGCCATGCTTTCCGAGGCAGCAAGATGCTCTTTCCGAATCATTCCATAGCTTCCCGTTCCCGGGGGCCCGTCGTGAAACTCACCATTATCGATGAAACTCATGGGCACTAGCACCCATGGTTTATTGATATAGGAGAAGCATCCCTTGTGAGAAACCAGAAATTCGTCCCCGACGTGGCTCGAACCCTGATTGCTGGAGACGCCGCTCTCTTGCCACTAGGCTACAGCCTAGTTCTCCGAAACTCACCATTATCAAACTGAATCAATCAATCAACGAAAGAAAAAGCTACTACTGCAAACAAGCAGAGCAGATTTATCACACACAGTCTAGCCTGGCGTGGTGGTCATCCGATGCCACAACAAAGCCTCGCTAGATTTGGCCAGCGTCCCACGAACCCAGAGTCCCAGACCAACACACATGACCAGCACAGTATTCAATTAGCAGCAGCGAGTAATAGCATCCGAGGATTACATTACATCAGATCAGATCTGCAATCTGTGTTGGCTCCTTTAAGATATGCTACTAGCATGACAAAAAAAAAAGCTGAGATAGCATGTCCGGTGTCTGTCTTCGGGTGAGATGAGACGATGGGTCACTCCCATCACTGTGACGCTGCACGTAGTACTACACTGCTCCTGGACCACACCCCTGCGTTTTGTACCCAGCATCACCTGCTCGTTCAACGAGATAAAAACAGCGTGGGTTGGTTAGGCACAGCTGCTGTTCGAGTTCCAGTTCTGAACCTAGAATTGCCATAAACACACAATGAGTAATGCTAGCTAGTATAACCGAAACCACACAACAGTTCGTTCCACAAGGACACTGTTTCTGACATGTTCAGACCATGAATGACTACCGAAACTAACGGCAATAGTTTGCATACCTAATTACCTATGCTACAAACTCTGCTAAAAATTGAAGGCCCTTCTGTTAAATGATACTCCCTCAGTTCACAAATATAGGATGTTTCGGATATTTCAATATGGACTATATACGGACTGAAATGAGTGAACAAACACACGAAAATGTGTTTATATAGATCCAATTCACAAAAAAGTTAGAACATCTTATATTTGTGAACGGAGGGAACAGAGAGCAACCGGCAGCTACCAGAATACCCAGACCAAGAACTTCCTACTCAACTGATAGGAACAATGTACTACTTTCAGTTTATTCCAGCACCTCAGCCACACATGACCAGTCTAACAAGACTTCGGTTTCAGTATTATTAAAAACAATGATCTGTGACAAAAATTCTCTTACCAAGTAACCTTGCCAAGAGACTGCCTCATCTAACTATTGAAAGCCTTTTTTCACTGATGATGGTCTGATGGTAAATAGAGCTTAAGAGGAAGAAACAAAATTGGTCATATTTGCTTTTTACCCACTATTTAGCTTCTGTCCTTAGTTGAATTTAGTGATGAAGTCAGATAACACACTGGTGTCATTACAAGTGTCCCTTGTGGATAACCATCTGTCATCAAGCTGAACATTTACATCCCTGTTCCAGGAGAAAGAAATATGTCATTTTTTCATACGCCACCAAGAATTCAGTTCAGCCTTACTGCAAAGACATATCTGTAACCATACGTCCAGTATGCTACTACATTTGAACACTTGCTTGGTAGAAAAAAAAAGTATTACCTCCGTCCCAAAGTATTTGTCTTAAATCTGTCTAGATACAGATATATCTAACACTAAAACATGTCCGTATCTAGACAAATCTAAGACCAGTAATTCGGGACGGAGTACATGGCAGGTTTTGTACCTTAATAGTACAATAAGCTATTTACATTGACTCCACAATGCAAAGTTTATGTATATAGATGCCAATATATGGATACGATCGAAGGGAAAGTTTTGTATGTTCATTATATAAAAAAGTTCATACCTCCTCAAACTGAGAACTTCATAGTTTTTTCGCAAGTAATCTGCATGTTTGACCAACACATCCTGGGCATACTCCTTGCCTACAGTTCTAACTGCAGCTGTATTAAGTAGGTTTTCCAATGAACCATGTTTGTTCAGTAGTTTCACCGCAGTCTTGCGACCAAAACCAGGAGCCAGATGCTGGATTCCCGGAACACCATCTGCTTCATCACCCATAAAGCATCCTACACAGCATAACTTCTAATTCATCAATTGATGAACAAAAAAGAACTGAACAGTTGCAGATTATCCTACAAGACATATACTCACTGAGGCTCAAATCTACAGTTGGATCACACTTGTATTGTGCAACATAATGCCTCAGCGTATAGAAGGACCATCGGCCAATCTCAGGAATGGGCATAACTAACTGAACATCTTCAGATATCAACTGCTTGAAGTCCTTGTCAGGTGAGGCAATGACAACTCTATAACCTTTCTGTAATACTTGCTCTGTCAAGGTAGCCACTACATCGTCTGCTTCATATCCATCGACTTGCACAATCTGAGTTTGCCGTTCACAAAAACATTAGGATCAGAAAGAATTGTGACAAAGAGAGCATTGCTGATTGCGCAATTAACACAACTGTGTCCGCCATCTCTGGTCCACCCACCGGAACATTGCACTCGCGGAGCACGTCGACCACGCGGGAATCGGCACCAGTGCCTGCGCCGCGAGTCCGGTGCGCTTTGTAGGACGGCAGCAGCCGCCTCCGGTACTCGTTCCCGCCTGCCCCGTCGAAGACCTAGCACAACGAGAGAGAATTAATAAGTCACTGGAAGGAGCACGGGAAGATGACTCCTTTGTAGGGTCTGGGAGGATGTATACTCACGGCCACAACGGGGTCGCGGAGGCTGACGTGCGTGAAGAAGAGCGCGAGCCAGCGCGCGAAGGCACTGAGGCTGCGCTGGGAGCCGCGGAAGCATATCGGGTTGACGTCGAGGAAGAACACCCGGCCCTTTGAGGGCCTCGCCGGGGCGTCGCCTCTGCCCGCCAAGTGTTTGCGGGAATGCCTCGCAGACGGCGGGGGCGGTGAGCTGGAGATCGCAGAGGTTGAAGGAGAGGAAACCGTCGAGGGAGATGCGCGGAGTCGTATGGGACGATATCTAAGGGGCGCTGCTGCCGCGGCGGCGGTGACCGGAGCTATCGCCGACGCGGTGCCCGTGCCCACGGCGGGCAGCGGCAGTGGCATGGTGGTGCTCGGTTTGGTGGGAAGGGGATGTGGGAGTTGCGGATGTGGATAAGGGGCCGAAGGAAACAGAAAACGCTGTTCGGATGTTGCGAAGGCCCATCTAACATGTATGGGCTAAAATGGTCCCGTTGCAGTTTCAAATGTGGTGGGCTTAGGCCGTCCCATCTTAACAAAGTGGACATTTCTTTAAAAAAAAGTGGACATTTGGAGCGAGTAATTTTTTTTCTAGTTATCTGAAAAAAAAATTCTCTAGACTATTTTTTTGAAAGTATTCTCTTGCTGATGAAGCACTCTAGTCTTTCAGAGACAAGCCGAATTGCATAGCGTTAACTCTTGGCACGGTGTGTAATTAATCCGTTTTTAGGGGTAACTAGCAAGATGCCCAAAATGCCCGTGCGTTCCATGGAAAATCAAAATGCATTTGTATGAGTAGTTTATCTTGTGAAAGAAAAAAAATTAAACGAAGGAAAACCTTATCTGCAAATGTGGGGAAGAGTGTGGGTAAATTGTCATAGTTTCCTTTCTATCCGTTAGATATATATTGGACAGACTATACCGAAAAAGGCCTTCGCCCCGCTTTATATATAAAGCAATGATCAACAGCATCCGACACAAACGCACGCCCGCACAACACACCCAAACACACCCAAGGCAAGATACATAGGCGTTGAGCGTAGCAACACCATCTCTAACACTAAGTGAAGAAGTGAAGCCGCATATGACGAGACGTGGGCTCCAAGGCGGCGCCTTCAGGAAGGATACGACACTGAAACACCGACACCACCCGATTCGATCGGACAGGCTATATTGCAGGATGACAGATACATCATCATCATCAACTCTATTTTTATAATACTATAGATAGAGATTAATCCGTTGTTTCAGAAAGTGAAGCTCCACTACAGCACCTGAGGGCCGATTCACCGCCGTGCTGTATATATTCGTCCCTTCAACCCGACGATTCGCAAGGGTCACAACAATGTACTATATTTATAAAGCGTTCGCCAATTGTCATCCGCGGCGAGAACGACCGGAAGTTCGGCGACGACGCGTGAGCTTGCACATCAACGAATATCTCCGTTTATTTTTTAGGAAATCCAACGAATATCTTGGTTCGCCGGCGAATGATAACATGTTACTTTGCTTGATCCCCTCGTCCGAATTGACTTCTTTTTAGAGCATCTCCAGCCGTTGAGCCCTCACGAGGCATTTTTTTTCGCCGCTTAGGGGGCTGCCGGCGTAACATTTAGTCTTGGGGTGAAAATCTATCCACTCGTTGGCCCCCCCACGCACCACTCGTAGCCACCGCACGCCCTCCTGCTGCTCGCCGCCCTTGCCACGACGCCTCTTGCTGCTCGTCGCCCTCACCAAGACGCCGCTCGCCGCCGTCCAGCGTGCTCCCCTCCCTCCCTGTCGGCGCGAGCTTGGAGACAACCCAAAGGTGGACTGCAGCGGCGGCAACGCGAGCTTGGAGGCGACCCGGAGCTGCGCGAGCTCGGCGGCAACTCACACGGCCGCCGCGCGCGCCTGCAGCTCGACCCGCGCACCCCGCCCCTGCAGCTCGTCCCGCGCCCTTGCTTCTTGTCCCGCGCGCCCTTCAGCTCGTCCCGCCGCGTCGGCCTGCTCGGCACCACCGCCCGTCCGCCGGAACGCCGGAACGGGGGCAGCGAGGCGCCCCTGAGGCACTGCGTGGTGGGCAGCGGGTGGTCGGACGCGACGAGGCGGCGGACCCCGGAGCACACCTTGTAGAGGAAGTGGGCCCAGGTGCCCCGACCGAGCGCGACCGCCTCCTCCTCGATCATCTTCAGGTCGCCGGCGAAGCCGCAGCCAGCCGTGGCCCCAGTCCCACCAGCGCTTGAGCGGGCCACCCGCGAACTCGGCGGCGAGCGACGGCGCCGACCGGGTCCGCCGGAACGTCCACTCGGCGGACGTGGAGGAGACGGGCTGGATCTTGTGAGGATGGTGGCCATGGCGACCAAGCAAGGAGGAAGGAGATGGTCGAGTGGAGGCTTTGACCGCGCGAGCGCGAACCCCGCCCCGGCCATGCGCGCTGTGTGCGGTAGGTGGTGGAAGGAAAGAAAGAAGAGAGAGGAGAAAGAAAAGAGAGAAAGGGGAGGAGAGAGGAGAGAGAGGGGAGAGAGAGGGGCTGACGAGTGGCCCTGTGCATGCAAAAGGCAACAGCCGGCGTCCCCAGCTGCCCCCGGGGGGCTGGCTTTGGGGTGGTAGTGCCGGCCATAACTTTCGTGAAATCCGGCGAAAAACGGGTCTCTGGGGCTGACTGGGGCGTTTTTTGCCCGCCGACGCTCAAAAAGTGGCTTGGGGAGGCTTGTTGGGGGGCCGGCTGAAGATGCTCTTAGCATCTGGAGTATTATACAAAAAAAAAGTACAGCTTGAAGTATTGGACGAGTTCATTCATCCCTACAAATTAACCATAATAAAGTTGCCATCAGACTATCAGACGCGACGAGCCTACAACTCAGTCGCAGAAGATCCCTGAACGTACGTCTCCACACATGGCACGTGATATTGTTGTTTTGGCCGAAAGTACACACGAGTTCGTGTCCATTTCGAAAAAAAATCCAATTTTTTTGCCGCGCTTAATCACTGCTTGCTTTGGGATCCTTTTTTCGCATGCGAGTTTCTTGATCCCTTCACCTCTGTGTTAATTTGGACCGGCAGTGCGATACTTCAACCTAGAGCCCGGGCTCAGATTAGCCCGGTAAACAGTACCTCAATTTGAAATAGAAAAAAGTTTAATCTTTTTTGTGGTGCAAGATGCTCTTGTGCGTGAACTTCGTGCAAAATTTTGTGAAGTTTGGACATTCGAGGAGTTCATGGCAAAAGTGACAAAATCAGGCATTAACAGTGCGATTTTCAAAAAAAATTAGACATCCAAAATTTGTCTTTGTCTTTTTTGCCATGAGCTCCTCGAATGTCCAAACTTTACAAAATTTTGCACGGAGTTCACGCTCAAAAGCATCTTGCACCAAAAAAAAAGGTTAAAACTTTTTTTCTATTTTAAATCACGGTACTGTTCATACTCGGGCTCAAGTGAGCCGGACACCAAATCGCCGCTCTCCCGGCAGTGCCCTTTTCAAAAGACAAAAAAGAAAAGGACCGGCAGGGTCAACTCCTCGCTGCTCTCGTACGAGGGACGGGAAAGAAAAAGGTGCAAACTCCTAAACTGACGAATAGTAAGGGCATGTACAATGATTGATAAGGTAGTCTTATTTTAACTCTTGCATGTAATTTAGAAATGACAAAAAAAAAGTGTATACAATGGGTCATCTCTTAGCCTTATGTTTAATAAATAGTTATTCCTAAAAACATGGTGAGACATATTGTGCTAAGAGATCATCTTTTGTCTTATCTTAAATAAGAGAAGACAAGCTTTTTCTTATGATTTCTCTCTCCTCCACCTCATCATTTATCCTACGTGGCATTGCTAAGATAGAACCATTGTACATGCCCTGATATGGACAGACATCCATCCTATTCTCGCTATCGAGCGCCGCAAATCGCCTGACCATCGCGATGTCGCTGGCGAACATTATCTACTAGCTGGGTGGTACTAGGATTCCAAATGAGTGTGCGCAAGACAGATCCCCACACAGACAGACATCATCATATAATTATGCTTCTACTAGATCTCACGCCACATGGCAGCCGGTTATTTTGGTGACACGCTAGTATACGATGACACGCCAGTTGAGCTGTGGCGTCGTGGGTCTAGCTGGGGAGGAGAGAAGGTATCCCCTTTGTACTACGACGCATGTGGATTCTGCAGCCTGTCGATCGTGCTGGGCGGCCGCCGCGGCCAGCGATTCCGCACTGAGCTTGTGGATATGGCGCTGGCACTGCCCGCGTCGCGACCAGCCCGGCGGCCGGCGCCCTCCCTTTTTCCGGGGCTCGGCCACCGTCGTTTCATTCGCGCCGCTCCCACGTCCATGGAACGTGTCCCGTCTAGGTGGACAAGCTGCGCCGTGCTCTAATGTACTGTTTGGATAGTGCGGGTCAGAGCAATCAAACTCAAAAGGACGCGCGCTTTGTCTGGGTCGGCCGAGCAAACAGCTGTGTTCACCTTTTCATTTGGTTCGGCGCAAGCACCCAACATTAGTCCGACACATTTTTTTGCGCGTTGACCTAGAAAAAACCGCACAAACAATTCCAAACTAACATATTTAAACATTAAAACGCCGGTTGAACGTTTTAGGACCGAGAGTACATCGACCAGGGGAGGGGGGGGGGGGGTGAATGGGAGATTCAAAATTTCTTTCGAAAGTTTTGAAACCGGTCCCAATCATAGCAGCGGAATAAAGTAAAAGAGGAAATAAACTGAATCAATCTTCTTCTTCTGAAGCATATTTCCCGATGAAAGAAGTGATACCAGTAAGTGCTTGCGAAATCACAGGTTTAACTACGAAGAGAGTAATGCAACTTGCAAACAGACACAGTAGGATGAGGCAGAACATGATGCGGGAGGTGAGAGATATGCACGAAGGTTATCCGAGGTAAAATGATGATGTCTAAACGGAGTGATGAAAATGCTGGAAAGAGATACGAAGAATAACTTATGTGAATGACAACAGAAGCATATGAGTAAGAAAAACACAGTAAATGATAATGATCAGATAACTATTGACACAGAGCACGAAAGTAAACTGCTGAAGGAAATGCAGTAAAGTAGAATGAACCAGAGGTGCTCGATGACGACAATGAGATTTGGTAGACCGGTTCACCCTTCTGCCAAAGGGCTACGTCTGGTTTGAGGGCATGTGTCTTAACACGGAAAATAAACTCTCTTCACCTTATTCTCCTTCAACTCGAAGCTGATCAGACTTCAGTAGAATTCACTCGTGGTAGATCCTTGTCGGTGATCTCCAACCCTTCGGTCGACCTTCGCGAACCACAATCACTCTTGGTTGCTGAAGATCTAGCTCGGTGAAGACAACAATTCTTCAACACTCGAGCCGAGACCTATCCGTCTAGAGAGTTCGCAGCTCTCAAGAGTAACAAGTACAAGAACTCTAACTCAGAACTACTGTGATGCTAAACCACGGTCTAAGTTTGGGCTCTTGATTTTTCTCTCGATGTATCTTAAACTCAGATTACTCGAAGAGGGGTTGCTCAAATCAATCTTCTGAGAAATCTCAAGCGGAGCAGCCAACGAACAACGTTGGAGCGGGGTGGCTATTTATAGCCGCAGCCTTCCCTGGAGGGAAATGACCAAATTGGACATCGATAGCAGCCAATGGCCGAATGACACGAGTCCAACGGTCAGATTTGAGCACAACAGTAACATTACTTGTGGAGCAAGTAATGCCAACTCCTCGGTCTGAGATAAATCTCTCGCATCGAAGAAGATCACAGTCTCTTCCTGGCAAGTATTTGCTCGGAACACAAAGAGATTTCTCTGGCAACTTTCATAGGTTTTGATTAAGCATCACTGCGGATCTAACCTTTGAGAACCTATACCATCTAAATTGTACGGAGGTCACTACAAAAAAAAGACACATCCGTGACATTTTGGGCCGAACGAATTTTTTTCTTGTCATACTTATGACACTTCTATGACGATAATTGTGACAAAATCCGGTATCATCATAGATGTAGTGGGCTCCTACTTCTATGACAAAAAATCATGACAGAAAATGGATTTTTTGTCCTGGGCAGGCCGGAGACGCAGCTGCATGACATTCTTTGGGCCGTCCATGACGGAAAAACCGTGGTAGAAGCGAGGGCGAGGAAAATATCAGGGTGTTCCCGGTTACGGTGGGTGGTTGGGGCCGAGCGTGGGTGCGAGGCGTTGGGCTCTAACTGAACCCGAGCGAGGTGTTCGCCTACTGAACCCGAGTGATTGCACTGCAGGCTACGCGTTACTGAACCCGAGCGATCGATCGATGGCTGTTAACTAAACCCGATCGAGTGATTCCTTCGCTACTGCTGCTAACTGAAGCCGATCGATGCTGCCTCTGGATGAATAGTGAGCGTTGTTGGGGGGTTTGGATGAATAGTTCCCGGTGGGGGTTGGATGAACAGGACCCCGTGGTGTTGCCGCTGGATGAACAGAACCACGATCGATCGAGCCGGTTGGGCGTGGATGAACAGGACCACATGGAGGGCTGGATGAACAGGACCCCATGAAGGGAAGGTTGAGCAGTAGCCGGTGGAGGGCTGGTTGAACAATAGCCCGTGGAGGGGTGGTTGAACAGGACCTCATGACGAGGGCTGGTTGAACAGTAGCCGGTGGAGTAGCGCGCAGTGGAGGCTGGATAAACAGGAGCACGAGGATGAACAGTCGCAGGTGGAGGCTGGAGGAGGTCGACGGTGGATGAACAATAGCCCGTGGAGGCTGGAGGAGGTCGACGATGGAGATGAACATTATCCCGTGGAGTCCCGTTTTGCGGTACGCCACACCCCTCCCGATGAACACGACCCCTGTTTCAACCGTAGCGCTCCAACACAAGTCCGTTTCCTCCGTTTTGCGGTACGCCACAACCCTCCCGATCAACAGGGCCCCGTTTCGACCGTAGGAGGTCCAACAGAAGTCCGTTTCCTCTACTTCGCGGTATGACAGACCCCTCCCGATGAACAGGATCCTGTTTCAAATGTGGCCGGTCGAACACAAGGCCATTTCCTCCGTTCTGCGGTACACTAGGCCTCGTTTCCATTAGCTGTTCCGTCCAAGCCGGTTGGCTCCCACTCGTTCTGTTGCCTCCCGATGAACACGATGCATTCCGTTGCCTCCCAATGAACAGACGACACGCAATTTCTCCATTCTGACCCAGCAATGTACACGAGCCCTGGCAGTACGTATGCGCGAGTAGGCGTTTGAGACCCGCCCGTATGTACATACGTGGACGTATTTTCTTTCTTGCACCTTGGCCGTTGTACATAAGTGTACATGCTACGTGCACGCCTATACTACGACACATGCGCGCCTCTACATCGACCAGTATGTATGTACACGTTCGCGACCAGAATAACAACGCTGCGTACGCTTCAACCAGGTGGGTCTCGACTGTCAGACACTTCCTTGCGTGCGAAGGTGTAGCTGGTGGGTCCCAGCAGTTAGGGGGCGAATCATTTTTTTGTCCGTAATATGGACGCACTTCCTTGCGTGCAAAATGTAGTTGGTAGGTCCCAGTAGTCAGGGGAAACGTTTTTTTCGTGAAATACGGTGGCCCGTCCGGTGGGTCCCTGCTGTCAGGTGGAGGAATTATTATTTTCCGCGTAATAAGGAGACACTTCCTTGCTACGGCCGTGGACCCAGCTGTCAGCCTCTCCACGTACAATGCTCTTCCGATAGAAGTCGTTCCTTGACCACGTTGACCACGCCGCGCCGAGAGCACCAGGGCGATGGACGCTGCGAGGCCTAGGAAGGGGACGATGCGGAGCCGGGGAAGACGCGGCAGTGGATGCCCATACGGAGAGGAGAACGAGGGTTCACTGGTTCGGCTTTGATGTGAGGCTGTCGTTGCCATAGAATAACAGGGGGTGTGGGTGAGTGGAGGGATGGCCTGGCCAGTGTTGGGAGTAGTAGGGGCGGTGAGGCCTCCGCGGCAGCACAGCCGACCACGGGAGGCAGGAGCAGGCGACACGACGGGTGCTGCTTTGGGCGGCTGGAGCAAGAAGACCAGAGATTGAAGAAGCACTATGGCCGTTGGATGGACATCGTACGGTCACTGGAGCTAGAATCGTTCATATTGACTAAGTTGACAAAGCCCTCCGTCCCCGTCAACTTAGTAGGCCCACAAGTCAACATCCCACTATGCTGGGTCCCAACTTTTAGGGGGAGTATTCATTTTTTTGTGCGTAATAAGGAGGCAATTCCTTGCGTGCGAAGATATAGCTGGTGGGTCCGACCTGTCAGCGGGGGGAACATTTTTTTTGCGAAATACAGAGGCCCTTCCGATGGGTCCTAGATGTCAGCTAGAGTAATCATTATTTTGCGGGTAATAAGGAGGCATTTCCTTGTGTGCGGCCATGGACCCAGCTGTCAGCCTCTTCACGTGCAGTCCACGTCCGATGGAAGTCATTCCTTGACCATGTTGACCATGCCGCGCCGAGAGCACCAGGGGGTGGACGACGGCAAGGCCTAGGAAGGGGATGACGCGGAGCCGGGGAAGACACGGCAGTGGATGCCCACGCGGAGAGGAGTACAAGGGTTCACTAGTTCGACTGCGGTATGAGGCTGCCGTCGCTGCAGGGCCTAACTAGCAGTGGGAGTAGTAGGGGGCGGTGAGGCCTCAACGGCAGCACAGCCGGCCACTAGAGGCAGGAGCAGGCGGTCTCGCCGGTGCTGGTTCGGGCGGCTGGTGTAAGAAGAGCAGCGATTGAAGAAGCAGCAAGACCGTTCGATTCAAATTCAATGGTTACTGCTGCTAGAATCGTTTGTTGACTAAGTTGACAAGCCTTGCATACGTGTCAACTTAGTAGGCCCACAGGTCAGCCTCCTAATCGGTGCGCCCCAGATGTCAGTGGCAGGAATCATTTTTTTCGCGTAATAAGGAGGCAACTGATTGCGTGCGGCCAGGCCAGCGGAGGGAGTAGGGTGGGCCGGTGAAGCCTACGCGGCATTGATGTCTACTACGCATCCTTCTTCTTGTAGACGTTGTTGGGCCTCCAAGTGCAGAGGTTTGTAGGACAGTAGCAAATTTCCCTCAAGTGGATGACCTAAGGTTTATCAATCTGTGGGATGCGTAGGATGAAGATGGTCTCTCTCAAGCAACCCTGCAACCAAATAACAAAGAGTCTCTTGTGTCCCCAACACACCCAATACAATGGTAAATTGTATAGGTGCACTAGTTCGGCGAAGAGATGGTGATACAAGTGCAATATGGATGGTACATATGAGTATTTGTAATCTGAAAATATAAAAACAGCAAGGTAACAAGTGGTAAAAGTGAGCGTAAACGGTATTGCAATGCTAGGAAACAAGGCCTAAGGTTCATACTTTCACTAGTGCAAGTTCTCTCAACAATAATAACATAATTGGATCATATAACTATCCCTCAACATGCAACAAAGAGTCACTCCAAAGTTACTAATAGCGGAGAACAAACAAAGAGATTATTGTAGGGTATGAAACCACCTCAAAGTTATCCTTTCTGATCGATCTATTCAAGAGTCCGTAGTAAAATAACATGAACCTATTATTTCCGTTTGATCTATCATAGAGTTCGTACTAGAATAACACCTTAAGACACAAATCAACCAAAACCCTAATGTCGCCTAGTTACTCCAATGTCACCTCAAGTATCCGTGGGCATGATTATACGATATGCATCACACAATCTCAGATCCATTTATTCAACCAACACAAAGTACTTCAAAGAGTGCCCCAAAGTTTCTACCGGAGAGTCAAGACGAAAATGTGTGCCAACCCCTATGCACAGATTCTCAAGGTCACGGAACCTGCAAGTTGATCACCAAAACATACATCAAGTAGATCAATAGAATACCCCATTGTCACCACGGGTATCCCACGCAAGACATACATCAAGTGTTCTCAAATCCTTAAAGACTCAATCCGATAAGATAACTTCAATGGGAAAACTCAATCCATTACAAGAGAGTAGAGGGGGAGAAACATCATAAGATCCAACTATAATAGCAAAGCTCGTGATACATCAAGATCGTACCACCTCAAGAACACGAGAGAGAGAGAGAAAGAGAGAGAGATCAAACACATAGCTACTGGTACATACCCTCAGCCCCGAGGGTGAACTACTCCCTACTCGTCATGGAGAGCGCCAGGATGATGAACATGGTCACCAGTGAGGGATCCCCCCCTCCGGCAGGGTGCCGGAACAGGGTCCCAATTGGTTTTTGGTGGATACAGAGGCTTGCGGCGGCGGAACTCTCGATCTCTTGTGCTCCCCGATGTTTTTAGGGTATATGGACATATATAGGTGAAAGAAGTCGGTCAGGGGAGCCACGAGGAGCCCACGAGGGCGGGGGGTGCGCCCAGGGGGGTAGGGCGCGCCTCCTTGCCTCGTGGCTTCCTCGTTGCTTCCCTTACGTGCACTCCAAGTCTCCTGGATTGCTTCCGTTCCAAAAATAACTTTCCCGAAAGTTTCATTCCGTTTGGACTCCATTTGATATTCCTTTTCTTCGAAACACTGAAATAGGCAAGAAAACAACAATTTGGGCTGGGCCTCCGGTTAATAGGGTAGTCCCAAGAATAATATAGAAGTGCTTAATAAAGCCCATAAACATCTAAAACAGATAATATAATAGCATGAATACTTCATAAATTATAGATACGTTGGAGACGTATCAGCATCCCCAAGCTTAATTCCTACTTGTCCTCGAGTAGGTAAATGATAAAAGAAAGAATTTATGAAGTGTGAATGCTAGAAGGTGCACAAGTTTGATCAATGATAATTTCAGTCACCTTTTCTAGCATCATTATATGTCATAATAGTAGCTCATCTCATAAAACTTTTCATGATCAAGTAACAAGCTATTCACATGTTAAAGCATAGACCAAAGACTTTCTTGAAAACTAGCAAACTATGTTCTCAGTCATCAAACAATTGCAATTCATCTTATTTTCAGGAAGGGTCTGTGTAAGAGCTTTGATTTAGCAAATCCCACATACTCAACTATCATATAGTCTTCCATGATTGCTACCACTCAAAGCATATTTTTAGAACAAATAGCATCGATCGAACACAAAGAAAGATAGGGGCTTAATGTTTCGCCTCCCAACTTACTTATCATATAGATAATTGTCAACAATAATAATTCATGATCAAATATATTTGAATGGCCATATATGCTTAGATCTTTCCCCATCACATGATGCTTGCCAACTAAAGAGTAGGTTGGAATGAGAAGGAATACTACTGACTCTTGCATAAAATTAAAAGATAGGCCCTTCGCAGAGGGAAGCAGGGATTTGCAGAGGTGCCAAAGCTCGATTTTGAAATAGAGATAAATAATTTTGAGAGGTATGCTTTCATTGTCAACATAATGATAACCCACAAGTATAGGGGATCGCAACAGCTTTCGAGGGTAGAGTATTCAACCCAAATTTATTGATTCGACACAAGGGGAGCCAAAGAATATTCTTGAGTATTACCAGTTGAGTTGTCAATTCAACCACACCTGGATAACTTAGTATCTGCAACAAAGTATTTAGTAGCAAAAGTGGTATGATAGTAATGGTAACAGTAGCAACAATAAAGATAAATGTTTTGGGGTTTTTGTAGTAGTTGTAACAGTAGCAACGGAAAAGCAAATAAGCGAAGAACAATATATGAAAAGCTCGTAGGCAATGGATCAGTGATGGATAATTATGCCGGATGCAATTCCTCATGCAATAGTTATAACATAGGGTGATATAGAACTAGCTCCAGTTCATCAATGTAATGTAGGCATGTATTCCGTAAATAGTCACACATGCTTATGGAAAAGAACTTGCATGACATCTTTTGTCCTACCCTCCCTTGGCAGCGGGGTCCTAGTGGAAACTAAGGGATATTAAGGCCTCCTTTTAATAGAGAACCGGACCAAAGCATTAACACATAGTGAATACATGAACTCCTCAAACTACAGTCATCATCAAGAAGTGTCCCGATTATTGTCACTTCAGGGTTGTCGGATCATAACACATAATAGGTGACTATAGACTTGCAAGATAGGATCAAGAACACACATATATTCATGAAAACATAATAGGTTCAGATCTGAAATCATGGCACTCGGGCCCTAGTGACAAGCATTAAGCATAGCAAAGTCATAGCAACATCAATCTCAGAACATAGTGGATACTAGGGATCAAACCCTAACAAAACTAACTTGATTACATGGTAAATCTCATCCAACCCATCACCGTCCAGCAAGCCTACGATGGAATTACTCACGCACGGCGGTGAGCATCATGAAATTGGTGATGGAGGATGGTTGATGATGACGACAACGACGAATCCCCCTCTCCGGAGCCCCGAACGGACTCTAGATCAGCCCTCCCTAGAGTTTAGGGCTTGGCGGCGGCTCCGTATCGTAAAATGCGATGAAACTTTCTCTCTGATTTTTTTCTCCACGAGACGGTATATATGGAGTTGGAGTTGAGGTCGGAGGAGGTTCGGGAGGCCCACGAGATAGGGGGCGCACCCTTGGGGGGGCGCCCCCCTGTCTCGTGGACAGGCCTTGGCCCCCCTGGCCCTGATTCTTTCGCCAAAAATTCTTATTAATTCTGAAAAGTCCCTCCGTGGATTTGCAGGTCATTCCGAGAACTTCTCTTTTCTACACATAAAACAACATCATGGTAGTTCTGCTGAAAACAGCGTCAGTCCGGGTTAGTTTCATTCAAATCATGCAAGTTAGAGTCCAAAACAAGGGCAAAAGTGTTTGGAAAAGTAGATACGTTGGAGACGTATCAACTCCCCCAAGCTTAAACCTTTGCTTGTCCTCAAGCAATTCAGTTGATAAACTGAAAGTGAAAAAGAAAAACTTTTACAAACTCTGTTTGCTCTTGTTGTTGTAAACAGGAAAAGCCAGCATTCAAGTTTCAGCAAATATTACGAACTAACCATACTCACAATAACACAAAGGTCTCACAATTACTCATATCAATACCATAATCAGCTAGCGAGCCATAATAATAAAACTCGGATGACAACACTTTCTCAAAATAATCATAACATGATATAACAAAATGGTATCTTGCTGGCCCTTTCTGCGACCGCAGAACATAAATGCAGAGCACCTTTAAAGATCAAGGACTGACTAAACATTGTAATTCATGGTAAAAGAGATCCAGTCAAGCCATACCCAATATAAACCAATAATAATGAATGCAAATGACAGTGTGCTCTCCAGCGGGTGCTTTTAATAAGAAGGGTGATGACTCAACATAAAAGTAAATAGATAGGCCCTTCGCAGAGGGGAGCAGGGATTTGTAGAGGTGCCAGAGCTCGATTTTAAAATAGAGATTGAATAACATTTTGAGCGGCATACTTTTGCTGTCAACGCAACACCTATGAGATGGCTATATCTTCCACACTAAATGCATTATAGACAGTTCCCAAACAGAATGGTAAAGGTTTATACTCCCCCAACCACCAACAAGCATCAATCCATGGCTTGCTCGAAACAACGAGTGCCTCCAACATACAACAGCCCTGGGGGAGTTTTGTTTAATTATTTTGATTTGCTTTGATCTTTTTGGATCATGGGACTGGGCATCCCGGTTACCGGCCCTTTCTCATGAATGAGGAGCGGAGTCCACTCCTCTGAGAATAACCGACCTAGCATGGAAGATATAGGCAGCCCTAGTTGTTACATGAGATGCTCGAGCATACAAAACAGAATTTCATTTGAAGGTTTGGAGTTTGGCACATACAAATTTACTTGGAACGGCAGGTAGATACCGCATATAGGAAGGTACAGTGGACTCATATGGAACAACTTTGGGGTTTAAGGGGTTTGGATGCACAAGCAGTATTCCAGCTTAGTACAGGTGAAGGCTAGCAAAAGACTGGGAAGCGACCAACTAAGAGAGCGACAACAGTCGTAAGCATGCATTAAAATTAATTCACACCAAGTACAAGCATGAGTAGTATATACTCCACCATGAACATAAATATCGTGAAGGCTGCGTTGATTTGATTCAACTACATGCATGAACATGTGCCAAGTCGAGTCACTCAATTCATTTAAAGGAGGATACCATCCCATCATACCACATCATAATCATTCTAATAGTATGTTGGCATGCAAGGTAAACCATTATAACTCATAGCTAATCAAGCATGGCACAAGTAACTATAATCTCTAAATGTCATTGCAAATATGTTTACTTCATAATAGCTAACTCAGGAACGATGAATCATCATATTTACAAAAACAAGAGAGGTCGAGTTCATACCAGCTTTTCTCATCCCAATAAGTCCATCATATATCATCATTATTGCCTTTTACTCACACGATCGAACGAAGTGTATAATAATAAGAGTGTACGTGCATTGGACTAAGCTGGAATCTGCAAGCATTCAACTCAAGAGAGAAGACAAGTAATATGGGCTCTAATTAAATAAACAAACATGCATATGAGAGCCACTAAGCATTTTTAATAAGGTCTTCTCGACCCCCAAAGGAAAGAAAAGAAAATAAAACTATTTACACGGGAAAGCTCCCAACAAGTAAAAGAAGAACTAGAAATCTTTTTAGGTTTTCATTTTAATTTCTACTACAAGCAAGGAAATTAAACTAACTATTTTTTTTTGTTTTTCTTAAGGTTTATCAAACACACAAGAAGAAGACTAGAAAAGGGAATTTAAACTAGCATAGATAATACAATGAAAGAGTATGAGCACCGACGACTAGTGTGTGAACATGAATGTAAAGTCGGTGAGAAATACGTACTCCCCCAAGCTTAGGCTTTTGGCCTAAGTTGGTTTAATACCAAGGACCACCGCTACTCTCTCCGGTGTAATGAGAGGTGTAATCAGGATACCACTGGTTGGTCATCTCCGGATCCCACTGGACAGATGATGCACGATAGGGGTCCAGCTCAGGTTCTGGTTCAGGTTCTGGAGTAAAAGCTTGAGCTCGATGATTGTTTACCGCCTCCGGTGTGACAAGAAATTTTTCTGCAAGCAAATCAAACAACAGAGGTGCAGGCAAGATAATAATCTCAAAGTGTTTCTTATTGAATCTAAGTTTATACAAGAGCATCCTATCTTCATTATCAACAATAAACTTATGCGCTACCATGCTCTTGTAATCTAAAATGTGAGGAGGCAGTTTTGTCTCCTTTTCCTCGTGGTGCCTAATGGGTATCTGAAAATGTCTAGCAAGACGTGCAGCATAGATACCTCCAAATATGGGACCTTTTGTACGATTAAGGGCTAGCCGTTTAGCAACGACGACACCCATATTAAAACTATTGTCTCCCAGCAAAGCATGTTGAAGCATGATAATATCAGAAACACTCAAGTTTCCACTATTCCCACGACCAATCAAGCATCTACTAGCAAATATGGTAAAGTAGCGTAAAACAGGAAAGTGTATGCTAGAGACTTTTGCTTTGGAACCCTTCTTTGGCTCTTCTACAACAATAATATTAACAAAGCCAGCCACATCTTCACGACGGGGTTCCTCTAGTTCTCCCTCATAAGGTATCCTACATACCGTGCAAAAATGACGTAAAGACATTTCTTTGAACTCGTCATATAAATAAAATGATACTTCAGGCGGTGACTTCTTAGGATAAAAATAAAAGTTTTGCATAAAAGTATTGGTGAGTAAGAGATACTGATTGATTCGGTCATTGATGAAACCGGTGAGGCCTGCAGTCTCGATTAAAGAATAAAAGTCTTCATAAATTCCAGCCTCTCAAGAAATCATCACATGGCCATTCACACGGTCGTACTTTCTCTAAGCGAGGAAGATAATACTTGGGTTTTTCCTTCTCTTTGTCTTGTTTTTCTTTAGAGCTTTGGCTAGAAGAGCCTTTAAAGAACCTCCTTAACATATTTGAAAAATTCTGAAATTTTAGTAACTTCAAAATAAAAGTGCATAAAACTAAACAAGATTGATAGCAACTACTCATACAAAGTGCCTAGAGCCTATATCATGCATTAGAATTACTTGGAACCTCAAAAATTTAACATGCAAGCTCAAGAACAGGGTCACCAAGACAGCAAGCATTTGCAATGAATAAAGCACTAGAACAAAAACTAATTGGATCAATCGAGGAGTCACATACCAAGCAACAATCTCCCAAAGCAGTTTTGTGAATGGAGCTTTGAGCCAAGAGATCGAAAATTGCAGCAAAACGAGCTAGAACTCGTGCTTCAGCTGGATGGGGATTTTTTGGGTAGAAGATGGAGTGTATGGGTGCTGGCATAAGTGGAGGGGAGCCACCAGGGGCCCACGAGACAGGGGCGCGCCCTACAGGGGGGGCGCCCTCCTCTCTCGTGCCTGGTGCTTGGCCCTCCTGCAGTGTTTTCAGTGCCTAAAATCCTCAAATAATCCAGAAAAAATCATACTAAATTTGCAGGGCATTTGGAGCACTTTTATTTTCAGACTATTTTTTTATTGCATGGATAAATCAGAAAACAGTCATATAATATTATTTTTGATTTATTTAATCTAAATAACAGAAAGTAAAAAGAGGGTACAGAGGGTTGTGCCTTCTACTTTCGTCCATCTCGTGATCATCAAAATGAATCCACTAACAAGGTTGATCAAGTCTTGTTAACAAACTCACTCTGAATAACACGGAACCGGAGAAATTTCGAATAACACTAAGTTACCTCAACGGGGATATGAAAATCCCCAACAATAAGAATGTCACACTTTTTCTTGACAGTAGGGAGAGGAAACTCAAAACCTCCAAAAATGATAGTTAGAACTTTTTCAATAGAATTGATGCCATGAACTTGAGATTGTTTCCTCGGAAAGTGTACCGTATGCTCATTACCATTAACATGAAAAGTGATATTGCCTTTGTTGCAATCAATAACAGCCCCTGCAGTATTAAGAAAAGGTCTACCAAGGATAATGGACATACTATCGTCCTCGGGAATATCAAGAATAATAAAGTCCGTTAAGATAGTGACATTTGCCACCACAACATGCACATGCTCACAAATACCGACATGTATAGCAGTTGATTTATCAGCCATTTGCAAAGATATTTCAGTAGGTGTCAACTTATTCAATTCAAGTCTACGATATAAAGAGAGAGACATAACACTAACACCGGCTCCAAGATCACATAAAGCAGTTCTAACATAATTTGTTTTAATGGAGCATGGTATAGTTGGAACACCTGGATCTCCAAGTTTCTTTGGTATTCCACCCTTAAAAGTGTAATTAGCAAGCATGGTGGAAATTTCAGCTTCCGGTATCTTTCTTTTATTTGTGATGATATCCTTCATATATTTAGCATAAGGATTTGCTTTAAGCATATCAGTTAAGCGCATACGTAAGAAAATAGGTCTAATCATTTCAGCAAAACGCTCAAAATCCTCATCATCCTTTGACTTGGATGGTTTAGGAGGAGAGGGCATGGGTTTCTGAACCCATGGTTCTTTTTCTTTACCGTGCTTCCCAGCAACAAAATCTCTCTTATCATAACGTTGATTCTTTGATTGTGGGTTATCAAGATCAACAGCAGGTTCAATCTCTACATCATTGCATTTGCTAGGTTGAGCATCAACATGAACATTATCATTAACATTATCACTAGGTTCATGTTCATCACCTGATTGCGTTTCAGCATCAGAAATAGAAATATCATTGGGATTCTCAGGTGTTTCTGCAATAGGTTCACTAGAAGTTTGCAAAGTCCTATCGTTCTTCTTTTTCTTCTTCTTCTTAGAAGAACTAGGAACATCTAGATTATTATTCTGAGTATCTTGTTCAATTCTTTTAGGGTGGCCTTTAGGATACAAAGGTTCCTGAGTCGTTCTACCAGTTCTAGTAGCCACTCTAACAGCAAAGTCATTTTTATTATTTAATTCATCAAGCAAATCATTTTGAGCCTTGAGCACCTGCTCAGCTTGAGTAGCAACCATAGAAGCATATTTGCTAACGCGGTGAAGTTCATCTTTAACTCTAGCCAGATTATCACCTACGCGTCCTATCTCGAAAGCACTATTCTTTAAGTCTCTACCAACCTAAGCATCAAAACTTTCTTGTCTAGCCATAAAGTCATCAAATTCATCTAAGCACGGGCTATTGAAATTTAGTAGAGGGTATTTCAACTTTGTCATATCTATAGAGAGAATTTACCTTTACTACCTGTGTCGGGTTATCAAGACAATGTGGTTCTTTAGGCGGTAAATTAAGACCATGTATTTCTTCAATAGGTGGTAAATTCTTGACTTCTTCAACTTTAATACCTTTTTCTTTCATTGATTTCTTTGCCTCTTGCATATCTTCAGGACTGAGGAATAAAACACCTCTCTTCTTCGGAGTGGGTTTAGGAATAGGCTCAGGAGTTGGCTCAATTGGTTAAGGAATTACTTCAGGAACTGGCTCAGGAAGAGTCCAATTATTTTCATTAGTCAACATATTATTCAATAATATTTCAGCTGCGTCGACTGTTCTTTCCCTGAAAACACAAGCAGCACAACTATCCAAGTGGTCCTTGGAAGCATCGGTTAGTCCATTATAAAAGATATCAAGTATTTCATTTTTCTTAAGATGATGATCAGGCAAAGCATAAAGCAACCGGAGAAGCCTCCCCCAATCTTGTGGGAGACTCTCTTCTTTGGTTTGCACAAAATTATATATTTCCCGCAAGGCAGCTTGTTTCTTATGAGCGGGGAAATATTTAGCAGAGAAGTAATAAATCATATCCTGGGAACTACGCACACAACCAGGAGCAAGAGAATTATACCAAGTCTTAGCATCACCCTTTAATGAGAACGGAAATATCTTAAGGATATATAAATAGCGAGACTTCTCATCATGAGTAAATAGGGTGGCTATGTCATTCAACTTGGTAAGATGTGCCACAGCAGTTTCAGATTCAAGGCCATAAAAAGGATCAGATTCAACTAAAGTAATAATATCAGGATCAACAGAGAATTCATAATCCTTATCAGTAACACAAATAGGTGAAGTAGCAAAAGCAGGATCGGGTTTCATTCTAGCATTAAGAGACTGCTGCTTCCATTTAGCTAATAATTTCTTAAGATCCTTTCTATCATTGCAAGCAAGAATAGCTTCGACAGCTTCTTTGTTCATAACATAACCCTTAGGAACAACAGGTAAAACATAATCATTGGGGGAACGTTCATCATCACTATCATCAATAGCATCTTCAATATTTTCATTCCCCCTAACTCTAGCAAGTTGTTCATCTAAAAATTCACCTAATGGCAAAGTAGTATCACGCACAGAAGTAGTTTCATCATAAGTATCATGCAAAGCAGAAGTGGCATCATCGATAACATGCGACATATCAGAATTCATAGCAGTAGCAGGTTTAGGTGTCGCAAGCCTACTAATAACGGAAGGAGAATCTAGTGCAGAGCTAGATGGCAGTTCCTTACCTCCCCTCGTAGTTGAGGGCAAAATCTTGGTCTTAGCGTCTTTCAAGTTCTTCATAGTGATCAACAGATATAAATCCCAAGTGACTCAGAGAATAGAGCTAAGCTCCCCGGCAATGGCGCCAAAAATTAGTCTTGATAACCCACAAGTATAGGGGATCGCAACAGCTTTCGAGGGTAGAGTATTCAACCCAAATTTATTGATTCGACACAAGGGGAGCCAAAGAATATTCTTGAGCATTAGTAGTTGAGTTGTCAATTCAACCACACCTGGATAACTTAGTATCTGCAGCAAAGTATTTAGTAGCAAAAGTGGTATGATAGTAATGGTAACAGTAGAAACAATAAAGATAAATGTTTTTGGGTTTTTGTAGTAGTTGTAACAGTAGCAACGGAAAAGTAAATAAGCGAAGAACAATATATGAAAAGCTCATAGGCAATGGATCAATGATGGATAATTATGCCGGATGCGATTCCTCATGCAATAGTTATAACATAGGGTGATATAGAACTAGCTCTAGTTCATCAATGTAATGTAGGCATGTATTCCGTAAATAGTCACACGTGCTTATGGAAAAGATCTTGCATGGCATCTTTTGTCCTACCCTCCCGTGGCAGCGGGGTCCTAGTGGAAACTAAGGGATATTAAGGCCACCTTTTAATAGAGAACCGGACCAAAGCATTAACACATAGTGAATACATGAACTCCTCAAACTACGGTCATCACCGAGAAGTGTCCCGATTATTGTCACTTCGGGGTTGTCGGATCATAACACATAATAGGTGACTATAGACTTGCAACATAGGATCAAGAACACACATATATTCGTGAAAACATAATAGGTTTAGATCTGAAATCATGGCACTCAGGCCCTAGTGACAAGCATTAAGCATAGCAAAGTCATAGCAACATCAATCTCAGAACATAGTGGATACTAGGGATCAAACCCTAACAAAACTAACTTGATTACATGGTAAATCTCATCCAACCCATCACCGTCCAGCAAGCCTACGATGGAATTACTCACGCACGGCGATGAGCATCATGAAATTGGTGATGGAGGATGGTTCATGATGACGACGGCGACGAATCCCCCTCTCCGGAGCCCCGAACGGACTCCAGATCAGCCCTCCCGAGAGAGATTAGGGCTTGGTGGCGGCTCCGTATCGTAAAACGCGATGAAACTTTCTCTCTGATTTTTTTCTCCATGAGACGATATATATGGAGTTGGAGTTAAGGTTGGAGGAGGTCCGGGGGGCCCACGACATAGGGGGGCGCGCCCTAGGGGGGGCGCCCCCTGTCTCGTGGACAGGCCTTGGGCCCCCTGGCCCTGATTCTTTCGCCAAAAAGTCTTATTAATTCTGAAAAGTCCCTCCGTGGATTTGTAGGTCATTCCGAGAACTTTTCTTTTCTACACATAAAACAACATCATGGTAGTTCTGCTGAAAACAACGTCAGTCCGGGTTAGTTTCATTCGAATCATGCAAGTTAGAGTCCAAAACAAGGGCAAAAGTGTTTGGAAAAGTAGATACGTTGGATACGTATCACATAACAACCAAGAGTTCCCAATATCTTCCATACTATATACATTATAGGCGGTTCCCAAACAGAATGGTAAAGTTTTTACTCCCCCTCCACCAACAATCATCAATCCATGGCTTGCCCAAAACAACGGGTGCCTCCAACTAACAACAATCCTGGGGGAGTTTTGTTTGCAATTATTTTGATTTGATTTTGATCTTTTGATCATGGGACTGGGCATCCCAGTTACCAGCCATTTTTCTCGTGAATGATGAGCAGAGTCCACTCATCGTGAGAATAACTCACCTAGCATAGAAGATACTGACAGCCCCTAGTCGCTACATGAGCGATTCGGGCATACAAAACAGATTATTTGAAGGTTTAGAGTTTGGCAGATGCAAATTTACTTGGAATGGCAGGTAAATACCGCAAATAGGTAGATATGGTGGACACTTATGGAAGAAACTTGGTTCAAGGAGTTTGGATGCACAAGCAGTATTCCCGCTTAGTACAGATATTTGGCTAGCAAAGGATTCTGAACAGCAAGCACCACATGTTGGAGGATCTATAACAATATAACATCTATACAAATATACTCAAGCATAACTCATTATGTTGTCTTCCTTGTACAATTTCAACTAATTTTCTCAGGTTTGAAAATAATTAATGGGGCTCACAATCATAGAAGATGTCTAAGATAGTACATTTATATGTGAAATCTCTCTTCCTTCAACATTCTTTCATGAATTGTTCAAGTGACCAATACAATGTTTGCTAACCTTCAATAAATTTACCACCTCTACTTCTTAGATGTGAAGTCATTACTCCCAAAGGGGTAAGCATATGAAACATATATAATTTCATATTTATGATATTCAAATCATTCAACCATTTACTCATAGGATATAAGTGAAGCACACGAGTAAATGACAAACTACTCCAAAAAGATATAAGTGAAGATCAATGGGTAGTTAAATAATTATGTAGCTATGTGGAGACTCTCTCTCAATTAAGAATTTCAGATCTTGGTATTTTATTCAAACAGCAAGCAAAACAAAACAAAACAAAATGACGCTCCAAACAAAACACATAACATGTGGTGAATAAAAATATAGCTCCAAGTAAAGTTACCGATGAACGAAGACGAAAGAGGGGATGCCATCCGGGGCATCCCCAAGCTTAGGCTCTTGGTTGTCCTTGAATATTACCTTGGGGTGCTGATACGTCCATTTTGCATCATGCTTTTATATCAATATTTATTGCATTATGGGCTGTTATTACACATTATATCTCAATACTTATGGGTATTCTCTCTTATTTTACAAGGTTTACCATGAAGAGGGGGAATGCCGGTAGCTGGAATTCTGGCTGGAAAAGGAGCAAACATTGGAAACCTATTCTGCACTGCTCCAAAAATCCTAAAACTCCACGAAACTTGTTTTCGGAATTAATAAGAGTTATTGAGCGGAAGAAACACCTCAGGGGGCCCACACCTTGGCCAGGAGAGTGGGGGGCGCGCCCACCCCTACTGGGCGCGCCCCCTTGTCTCCTGGGTCCCCTGGTGGCCCTCCGGTGTCCATCTTCTGCTATATGAAGGATTTTACCCTGGAAAAAATTCGTGGGCAAGCTTACGGGACGAAACTCCGCCGCCATGAGGCGGAACCTTGGCGGAACCAATCTAGGGCTCCAGCGGAGCTATTCTGCCGGGGACACTTCCCTCCGGGAGGAGGAAATCATCACCATCGTCATCACCAACGATCCTCCCATCGGGAGAGGGCCAATCTCCATCAACTTCTTCACCAGCACCATCTCCTCTCAAAACCCTAGTTCATCTCTTGTATCCAAACCACAAATTGGTACATGTGGGTTGCTAGTAGTGTTGATTACTCCTTGTAGTTGATGCTAATTGGTTTACTTGGTGGAAGATCATATGTTCAGATCCTTAATTCATATTCTTACTCCTCTAATTATGAACATGAATATGCTTTGTGAGTAGTTACGTTTGTTCCTGAGGACATGGGTGAAGTCTTTCTATTAGTAGTCATGTGAATTTGGTATTCGTTCGATATTTTGATGAGATGTATGTTGTCTTTCCTCTAGTGGTGTTATGTGAACGTCGACTACATGACACTTCACCATTATTTGGGCCTGGAGGAAGGCATTGGGAAGTAATAAGTAGATGATGGGTTGCTAGAGTGACAGAAGCTTAAACCCTAGTTTATGCGTTGCTTCGTTAGGGGCTAATTTGGATCCATATGTTTAATGTTGTGGTTAGGTTTACCTTAATACTTCTTTTGTAGTTGTGGATGCTTGCAATAGGGGTTAATCATAAGTGGGTTGCTTGTCCAAGTAAGGGCAGTACCCAAGCACCGGTCCACCCACATATCAAATTATCAAACTACCGAACGCGAATCATATGAGCGTGATGAAAACTAGCTTGACGATAATTCCCATGTGTCCTCGGGAGCTCCTTTCTCATTATAAGAAATTGTCCAGGCTTATCCTTTGCTACAAAAAGGATTGGGCCACCTTGCTGCACTATATTTACTTTCATTGCTTGTTACTCATTACAATTTATCTTATCACAAAACTATCTGTTACCTACAATTTCAGTGCTTGCAGAGAAAACCTTGCTGAAAACCGCTTATCATTTCCTTCTGCTCCTCGTTGGGTTTGACACTCTTACTTATCGAAAGGACTACGATAGATCCCCTACACTTGTGGGTCATCAAGACTCTTTTCTGGTGCCGTTGCCGGGGAGTGAAGCGCTTCTGGTGACTTGAACTTGGTAAGGAAACATTTATATAGTGTGCTGAAATGTTTAGGGTTTAGGGTTTAGGGTTAGGGTTTAGGGTTTAGGGTTTAGGGTTACTTGGCGCTATGGAAACTAATCCTTTGAGGGGCTTGTTCTGGGTATCTTCACCCTGACCAGAAGAGCAAAGAGTTTATCCTCAACCTACTGAACCTATTGAAAATATTTACTTTGAGATTCCTTCGGGTATGATAGAGAAACTTCTAGCTAATCCATTTGCAGGAGATGGAACATTGCATCCCGATTTACACCTTATCTTTGTGGATGAAGTTTGTGGATTATTTAAGCTTGCAGGTATTCCTGATGATATTGTCAAAAGGAAGGTCTTCCCTTTATCTTTGAAGGGACATGCATTGACATGGTATAGGCTATGTGATGATACGGGATCTTGGAATTATAAACGATTGAAGTTGGAATTTCACCAGAAGTTCTATCCTATGCATCTTGTTCATCGTGATCGTAATTACATATATAATTTCTGGCCTCGCGAAGGAGAAAGCATCGCTCAAGCTTGGGGGAGGCTTAAATCAATGTTATATTCATGCCCCAATCATGAGCTCTCCGGAGAAATGATTATTCAAAAATTTTATGCTCGGCTTTCTCTTAATGATCGCAACAACCTCGATACTTCCTGTGCTGGTTCTTATATGCTGAAGACTATTGAATTCAAATGGGACTTATTGGAAAGAATTAAACGCAACTCTGAAGATTGGGGTTCCGACGATGGTAAGGAGTCAGGTATGACACTTAAGTTTGATTGTGTTAAATCTTTTATGGATACCGATGCTTTTCGTGGATTTAGCGCTAAATACGGACTTGACTCTGAGATAGTAGCTTCTTTCTGTGAATCTTTTGCTACTCACGTTGATCTCCCTAAGGAGAAGTGGTTTAAATATAATCCTCCCGTTGAACTAAAAGTAGTTGCACCTATTACAGTCGAAGAAAAGACTGTCACCTATAGTGATCCTATTGTTCCTACTACTTATGTTGAGAAACCTCCTTTTCCTGTTAGGATAAAGGATCATGCTAAAACTTCGACTGTTGTTCGTAAGAGTAATACTAGGACTTATACACCTCCTGAGCAAATCAAAGTTGGACCTAGTATTGCTATGGTTAAAGATCTCTTGGATGATTATTTAGATGGGCATGTTATTTATTTCTGTGGTGAGACTGCTAATATTGTTAAACCAGATGCTAAGATTCATAGACCTGTTGTAGGCATGCCTGTTATTTCTGTTAAAATGGGAGATCACTGTTATCATGGATTATGTGATATGGGTGCTAGTGCTAGTGCAATACCCTATGACTTATATAAAGAAATTATGCACGACATTGCACCTGTTGAATTGGAAGGTATTGATGTTACTATCAAGCTTGCCAATAGAGATACTATTTCACCAGTTGGGATTGTTAGAGATGTTGAAGTCTTGTGTGGGAAGGTTAAATATCCCGCTGATTTTCTTGTTCTTAGTTCCCCACAAGATGACTTTTGTCCCATTATATTTGGTAGACCCTTCTTGAACACTGTTAATGCTAAGATTGACTGTGAAAAGGATATTGTTGAAATTGGCTTGGGGGATATGAAACATGAGTTTAACTTTGCTAAATTTCATAGACAACCTCGTGATAAAGAATTGCCTAGTAAGGATGAAATAATTGGTCTTGCTTCTATTGCCGTGCCTCCTACTGATCCTTTAGAACAATATTTGCTAGACCATGAAAATGATATTATTATGAAGGAAAGAAGGGAAATAGATGAAGTGTTCCTTAAATAGGAACCTTTGCTGAAACATAACCTTCCAGTTGAAATTCTAGGGGACCCCCCTCCACCCAAGGGTGATCCCGTGTTTGAACTCAAACCATTACCTGATAGTCTTAAGTATGCTTATCTTGATGAAAAGAAAATATATCCTGTTATTATTAGTGCTAACCTTTCAGAGCAAGAAGAAGAAAGATTATTGAAAACTCTGAAGAAGCATCGTGCTGCTATTGGATATACTCTGGATGATCTCAAGGGCATTAGTCCCACGTTATGCCAACACAAAATTAATTTGGAGGACAATTCCAAACCAGTTAGAGATCCTCAACGACGATTGAATCCTAAGATGAAAGAACTGGTAAGAAAGGAGATACTAAAGCTCCTTGAGGCAGGTATAATCTATCCCGTTGCTGATAGTGATTGGGTAAGCCCTGTCCACTGTGTTCCTAAGAAGGGAGGTATTACCGTCGTTCCTAATGATAAAGATGAATTGATCCCGCAAAGAATTATTACAGGTTATAGGATGGTAATTTATTTCCGTAAATTAAATAAAGCTACTAAGAAAGATCATTACCCTTTACCTTTTATTGATCAAATGCTAGAAAGACTATCCAAACACACACATTTCTGCTTTCTACATGGTTATTCTGGTTTCTCTCAAATACCTGTGTCAGCGGGGGATCAATCAAAAACTAATTTTACTTGCCCTTTCGGTACTTTTGCTTATAGACGTATGCCTTTTGGTTTATGTAATGCACCTTCTACCTTTCAAATATTTATGATGGCTATATTCTCTGACTTTTGTGAAAAGATTTGTGAAGTATTCATGGATGACTTCTCTGTTTATGGATCCTCTTTTGATGATTGCTTGAGCAACCTTGATCGAGTTTTGCAGATATGTGAAGACACTAGTCTCATCTTGAATTGGGAAAAGTGCCACTTTATGGTTAATGAAGGCATTATCTTGGGGCATAAGATTTCTGAGAGAGGTATTGAAGTTGATAAAGCTAAAGTTGATGCTGTTGAAAAGATGCCATGTCCCAAGGACATAAAAGGTATAAGAAGTTTCCTTGGTCATGCCGGTTTTTATAGGAGATTCATTAAGGACTTTTCTAAAATCTCTAGGCCTCTGACTAATTTATTGCAAAAAGATATTCCTTTTGTCTTTGATGATGATTGTGTAGAAGCATTTGAAATACTTAAGAAAGCTTTGATCACTGCACCTATTGTTCAACCACCTGATTGGAATTTACCTTTTGAAATTATGTGTGATGCCGGTGATTATGTTGTAGGTGTTGTTCTAGGGCAAAGAGTTGATAAGAAATGGAATGTTATCCAGTATGCTAGTAAGACTCTTGATACTGCCCAGAGAAATTATGCTACTACCAAAAAAGAGTTCTTAGCAGTTGTGTTTGCATGTGATAAGTTTAGACCTTATATTATTGATTCCAAAGTTACTATTCACACTAATCATGCTGCTATTAAATATCTTATGGAAAAGAAAGATGCTAAGCCTAGACTCATTAGATGGGTTCTCTTGCTCCAAGAATTTGATTTGCATATTATTGATAGAAAGGGAGCCGACAACCCCGTTGCAGACAACTTGTCTAGGTTAGAGAATGTTCTTGATGACCCACTGCCTATTGATGATAGCTTTCCTGATGAACAATTAGCGGTCGTTAATGCTTCTCGTACTCCTCCTTGGTATGCTGATTATGCTAATTATATTGTTGCTAAATTTATACCATCTAGTTTCACATACGAGCAAAAGAAAAAGTTCTTTTATGATTTAAGACATTACTTCTGGGATGACCCACACCATTATAAAGAAGGAGTAGATGGTGTTATTAGACATTGTGTACCTGAGCATGAACAGGAACATATCCTATGCAAGTGTCACTCTGAATCATTTGGAGGACACCACGCTGGAGATAGAACTGCACACAAGGTATTGCAATCTGGTTTTTATTGGCCTACTCTCTTCAAAGATGCTCATAAGTTTGTCTTATGTTGTGATGAATGTCAAAGAATTGGTAATATTAGTAGACGTCAAGAAATGCCTATGAATTATTCTCTTGTTATTGAACCGTTTGATGTTTGGGGCTTTGATTATATGGGACCCTTTCCTGCCTCTAATGGTTATACACATATTTTAGTTGCTGTTGATTACGTTACTAAGTGGGTAGAAGCTATTCCAACTAGTAGTGTTGATCATAACACTTCTATTAAAATGCTTAAAGAAGTTATTTTTCCGAGGTTTGGAGTCCCTAGATATCTTATGACTGATGGTGGTTCACATTTTATTCATGGTGCTTTCCGTAAGATGCTTGCTAAGTATGATGTTAATCATAGAATCTCATCTCCTTATCATCCGCAGTCTAGCTGTCAAGTAGAATTGGGCAATAGAGAGCTCAAATTAATTTTGCAGAAGACTGTCAATAGATCTAGAAAGAATTGGACCAAAAAACTTGATGATGCATTATGGGCCTATAGAACTGCATACAAAAATCCTATGGGTATGTCTCCGTATAAGATGGTTTATGGAAAAGCATGTCATTTACCTCTAGAACTTGAACATAAAGCATATTGGGCTATTAAAGAGCTCGACTATGACTTCAAACTTGCCGGTGAGAAGAGGTTATTTGATATTAGCTCACTTGATGAATGGAGAACCCAAGCCTATGAGAATGCCAAGCTATTCAAAGAAAAAGTCAAACGCTCGCATGACAAAAGGATACAAAAGCGTGAGTTTAATGTAGGTGATTATGTGTTATTATTCAACTCTCGTTTAAGATTTTTTGCAGGAAAACTTCTCTCTAAATGGGAAGGTCCTTACGTTATTAAGGAGGTCTATCATTCTGGTGCCATAAAAATCAACAACTTCGAAGGCACAAGTCCGGGGGTGGTGAACGGTCAAAGAATTAAACATTACATCTCAGGTAATCCTATCAATGTTGAAACTAATATTATTGAAACCGTAACCCCGGAGGAATACATAAGGGACACTTTCCAAAATGTTCCAGACTCCGAAAAGGAATAGGTATGTGGTACAGTAAGTAAACCGACTCCAAAACAATTCTAATGGCAATTTTTATCAGTTTTGGAATATTTAAGAATTTTAGGAAGAAAGAAGTAGTCCGGGAAGGACACGAGGCCTCCACGAGGGTGGAGGGTGCGCCCACCCTTACTGGGCGTCCCCCCTATCTCGTGGCCACCTCGTGTACCTCCCGGACTATGTTTTCTTGCACATTACGTATTCTGTTCGGTAAAAATCATTATATAAACTCCCGAAGGTTTTGACCACCGTATCATGCAAATATCCCCTGTTTTTGTTTCGAGTTGTTCCTGTTGCAGTTTAGGAGCAAGATGCCTTCTCAAGAGTTAGTCAGGGAGAGTCGGGTGTCTCACCCGACACCAGGTCCAGGAGCAAATAGTGATGCTTATATCTTTGGACCATCAATGGAGGATGAGATGGAGGCCGAATTGAAAAGGATAGATTCCATGGAGGAAGATCAAGAAGTCACCTCTCGTCTCCAAGCAGAATTCATGATGGGGGAACTACATAGCTCGGCTATTCCAAATTCGGTCATCCCTTCCAACTTTAGATTTCTTTCTTATGAAAATATGAAAAAGAGCGTCACTTGTTGTCCAGAAGCTATGCAGCATCCTTGGGTAAAGGGAGCTTTAGCCGTTACGGGCAAGCTCCACAAAGAAATTATGGACCTCAAACAACAAGTCAATAAGCTCGAGGAGGAGAATCGTATCCTGAGGGGCATCATTGCCAAGAAGATCATAACACCAACTGTGAAGAAGGAGGCATAATTATATGGGTATGGGCACTCCCCTTGGCAACTGCCAAGCTTGGGGGAGGTGCCCCGGTATCGTATCACCATCACACTCCTATCTTTACCATTTTATTTAGTTCGATCCTTTTAGTAGTATATTGATCTAGTAGATTGAAGTTTTAGTATCAAGTAGTTTTGAGTTTTGCTTTGTGATCTCTTTATGTAATCGAGTCTGTGAGCTATCTATAATAAAGATTAGTGTTGAGTCAAGGGCTTTGCTATGTTGTTATGATCTTGAGAAAGTAGAAAGAATAAAAGAGTTCATATTGATCTTATGGATAGTAATGACTTCACACATAGAAAGTATGAGGCATAAAATTTGTTGAGAGTTGATAAACATAGTTTTGGTCATTGTTGCAATTAATAGGAAGTAATAAGGAAAGAGAGGTTTCACATACAAATATATTATCTTGGACATCTTTTATGATTGTGAAGCACTCATTAAGTATGACATGCTAAAAGAGTTGATGTTGGACAAGGAAGACAACGTAATGGTTTATGTTTTCTCACATCTCAGTTAAAGTATATTGTCGTTGACCTTCCAAACATGTTGAGATTGCCTTTCCCCCTCATGCTAGCCAAATTCCTTGCACCAAGTAGAGATACTACTTGTGCTTCCTAATATCCTTAAACCCAGTTTTGCCATGAGAGTCCACCATATCTACCTATGGATTGAGTAAGATCCTTCAAGTAAGTTGTCATGTTGCAGGCAATAAAAATTGCTATCTAAATATGTATGACTTATTAGTGCAGAGAAAATAAGCTTTGTACGATCTTGTTGTGGAAGCAATAAAAGCGACGGACTGCATAATAAAGGTCCACATACAAGTGGCAATATAAATTGATGTTCTTTTGCATTAAGATTTTATGCATCCAACCCTAAAGCACATGACAACCTCTGCTTCCCTCTGCGAAGGGCCTATCTTTTACTTTATGTTTTTTACTTTATTGCTTGAGTCAAGGTGATCTTCACCTTTCCCTTTTTCATTTTATCCTTAGGCAAGCTCCTCGTGTTTGAAAGATCATGATATATATATATCCAATTGGATGTAAGTTAGCATGGATTATTATTGTTGACATCACCCAAAGGTGAATACGTTGGGAGGCAACTCAGTAAGCCCCTATCTTTCTCATTGTCCGGCTGAAACTCCATAACCACAAGTATTGCGTGAGTGTTAGCAATTATAGAAGACTACATGATGGTTGAGTATGTGGACTTGCTGAAAAGCTCTACTTTTGACTCTTTCTGATGTTATGATAAATTGCAATTGCTTCAATGACTGAGATTATAGTTTGTTAGCTTCCAATGAAGTTTTTGAACCATACTTGACATTGTGAATTGATTGTTACTTGAGCATAAGAATTCATATGATAAAATCTATATATGTTGCTGTTATAAGAATGATCATGATTCCCTCATGTCCGTATTTTATTTTTATCGACACCTCTATCTCTAAACATGTGGACATATTTTTCAATTTCGGCTTCCGCTTGAGGACAAGCGAGGTCTTAGCTTGGGGGAGTTGATACATCCATTTTTAATCATCCTTTTATATCAATATTTATTGCATTATGGGCTGTTATTACACATTATATCTCAATACTTATGCTATTCTATTTTATTTTACAAGGTTTACCATGAAGAGGGGGAATGCCGGCAGCTAGAATTCTTGCTGGAAAAGGAGCAAACATTGGAAACCTATTATGCACTGCTCCAAAAATCCTGAAACTCCACGAAACTTATTTTTGGAATTAATAAGAATTATTGAGCGGAAGAAACACCTCAGGGGGCCCACACCCTGGCCAGGAGGGTGGGGGCATGCCCCTGTCTCCTGGGCCCCCTGGTGGCCCTTTGGTGTCCATCTTCTGCTATATGAAGGCTTTTACCCTGGAAAAAAAAATTGTGGGCAAGCTTACGGGACGAAACTCCGCCGCCACGAGGCGGAACCTTGGCGGAACCAATCTAGGGCTCCAGCGGAGCTGTTCTGCTGGGGACACTTCCCTCCGGGAGGGGGAAATCATCACCAACGATCCTCCCATCGGGAGAGGGTCAATATCCATCAACATCTTCACCAGCACCATCTCCTCTCAAAACCCTAGTTCATCTCTTGTATCCAAACCACAAATTGGTACATGTGGGTTGCTAGTAGTGTTGATTACTCCTTGTAGTTGATGCTAATTGGTTTACTTGGTGGAAGATCATATGTTCAGATCCTTAATGCATATTATGACTCCTCTGATTATGAACATGAATATGCTTTGTGAGTAGTTACGTTTGTTCCTGAGGACATGGGTGAAGTCTTGCTATTAGTAGTCATGTGAATTTGGTATTCGTTCGATATTTTGATGAGATGTATATTGTCTTTCCTCTAGTGGTGTTATGTGAACGTCGAATACATGACACTTCACCATTATTTGGGCCTGGAGGAAGGCACTGGGAAGTAATAAATAGATGATGGGTTGCTAGAGTGACAGAAGCTTAAACCCTAGTTTATGCGTTGCTTCGTTAGGGGCTGATTTGGATCCATATGTTTAATGTTGTGGTTAGGTTTACCTTAATACTTCTTTTGTAGTTGCGGATGCTTGCAATAGGGGTTAATCATAAGTGGGTTGCTTGTCCAAGTAAGGGCAGTACCCGAGCACCAGTCCAGCCACATATCAAATTATCAAAGTACCGAACGCGAATCATATGAGCGTGATGAAAACTAGCTTGACGATAATTCCCATGTGTCCTCGGGAGCTCCTTTCTCATTATAAGAAATTGTCCAGGCTTATCCTTTGCTACAAAAAGGATTGGGCCACCTTGCAGCACTTTATTTAATTTAATTGCTTGTTACTCATTACAATTTATCTTATCACAAAACTATCTGTTACCTACAATTTCAGTGCTTGCAGAGAAAACCTTACTGAAAACCGCTTATCATTTCCTTCTGCTCCTCGTTGGATTCGACACTCTTACTTATCAAAAGGACTACGATAGATCCCCTACACTTGTCAGGTGCCTTGGGCATCCCCAAGCTTAGGCTCTTGCCACTCCTTATTCCATAGTCCATCGAATCTTTACCCAAAACTTGAAAACTTCACAACACAAAACTTAACAAAAAACTCGTAAGCTCCGTTAGTATAAAAAAATAAACCACCACTTAGGTACTGTTGTGAACTCATTCTAAATTCATATTGGTGTAATATCTACTGTATTCCAACTTCTCTATGGTTCATACCCTCCGATACTAGTCATAGATTCATCAAAATAAGCAAACAACACATAGGAAACAGAATCTCTCAAAAACAGAATAGTCTGTAGTAATCTGTATCAAACGTATACTTCTGGAACTCCAAAAATCATACCAAATTGGGAAAACCTGAGAAATTTGTGTACCAATCCAGAGCAAAAATAATCAGATCAAAATCATGTGTTTGTGAATTATCAAAACTAATTTACTGGGTGCAAAAGTTTCTGATTTTCAGCAGGATCAACACAACTATCACCTAAGCTATCCTAAAGGTCTTACTTGGCACTTTATTGAAACAAAAGCTATAAAACATGATTACTACAGTAGAATAATCACGTGGACACACAAAAACAGTAAGAGTAAATATTGGGTTGTCTCCCAACAAGCGCTTTCTTTAATGCCTTTCTAGCTAGGCATGATGATGACAATGATGCTCACATAAAAGGTAAGAATTGAAACATAACGGGAGCATCATGAAGCATATGACTAGCACATTTAAGCCTAACACACTTCCTATGCATAGGTATTTTGTGAGCAAACAACTTACGGGAACAATAATCAACTAGCATAGGAAGGCAGAATAAGCATAACTTTAAAACTTTAAGCACATAGATAGGAAACTTGATATCATTGCAACTCCTACAAGCATATATTCCTCCCTCATAATAATTTTCAGTAGCATCATGAATGAATTCAACAATATAACCAACACATAAAGCATTCTTTTCATGATCTACTTGCATAGAAATTTTACTACTCTCCACATAAGCAAGTTTATTCTTTATGGCATACGTATCATCACAATAGTCATCATAAATAGGAGGCATGCTTTCATCATAATAAATTTGGTCATCAAAACTTGGGGGACAAAAAATATCATCTTCATCAAACATAGCTTCCCCAAGCTTGTGGCTGTGCATATCATTAGCATCATGGATATTCAAGGAATTCATACTAACAACATTGCAATCATGCTCATCATACAAAGATCTAGTACCAAACATTTTAATGCATTCTTCTTCTAGCAATTGAGCACAATTTTCCTTTCCATCATTTTCATGAAAGATATTAAAAAGATGAAGTGTATGAGGCAACCTCAATTCCATTTTTTTGTAGTTTTCTTTTATAAACTAAACTAGTGATAAAACAAGAAACTAAAAGATTCGATTGCAAGATCTAAAGATATACCTTCAAGCACTCACCTCCCCGGCAACGACGCCAGAAAAGAGCTTGATGTCTACTACGCAACCTTCTTCTTGTAGACGTTGTTGGGCCTCCAAGTGCAGAGGTTTGTAGGACAGTAGCAAATTTCACTCAAGTGGATGACCTAACGTTTATCAATCCGTGGGAGGCGTAGGATGAAGATGGTCTCTCTCAAGCAACCCTGCAACCAAATAACAAAGAGTCTCTTGTGTCCCCAACACACCCAATACAATGGTAAATTGTATAGGTGCACTAGTTCGGCGAAGAGATGGTGATACAAGTGCAATATGGATGGTAGATATAGGTTTTTGTAATCTGAAAATATAAAAACAGCAAGGTAACTAATGATAAAAGTGAGCACAAACGGTATTGCAATGGTAGGAAACAAGGCCTATGGTTCATACTTTCACTAGTGCAAGTTCTCTCAACAATAATAACATAACTGGATCATATAACTATCCCTCAACATGCAACAAAGAGTCACTCCAAAGTCACTAATAGCGGAGAACAAACAAAGAGATTATTTTAGGGTACGAAACCACCTCAAAGCTATCCTTTCTGATCGATCTATTCAAGAGTCTGTAGTAAAATAACATGAAGCTATTCTTTCCGTTCGATCTATCATAGAGTTTGTACTAGAATAACACCTTAAGACACAAATCAACCAAAACCCTAATGTCACCTAGATACTCCAATGTCACCTCAAGTGTCAGTGGGCATGATTATACGATATGCATCACACAATCTCAGATTCATCTATTCAACCACCACAAAGTACTTCAAAGAGTGCCCCAAAGTTTCTATCGGAGAGTCAAGACGAAAACGTGTGCCAACCCCTATGCATAGATTCCCAAGGTCACGGAACCCGCAAGTTGATCACCAAAACATACAACAAGTAGATCAATAGAATACCCCATTGTCACCACGGGTATCCCACGCAAGACATACATCAAGTGTTCTCAAATCCTTAAAGACTCAATCCGATAGATAACTTCAAAGGGAAAACCCAATCCATTACAAGAGAGTAGAGGGGGAGAAACATCATAAAATCCAACTATAATAGCAAAGCTCGCGATACATCAAGATCGTACCACCTCAAGAACACGAGAGAGAGAGAGAGAGAGAGAGAGAGAGAGAGAGAGAGAGATCAAACACATAGCTACTGGTACATACCCTCAGCCCCAAGGGTGAACTACTCCCTCCTCGTCATGGAGAGCACCGGGATGATGAAGATGGCCACCGGTGAGGGATCCCCTCTCCGGCAGGGTGCCGGAATAGGGTCCCGATTGGTTTTTGGTGGATACAGAGGCTTGCGGCGGTGGAACTCCCGATCTCTTGTGCTCCCCAATGTTTTTAGGGTATATGGACATATATAGGCGAAAGAAGTCGGTCAGGGGAGCCATGAGGGTGGGGGCGCGCCCAGGGGGGTAGGGCACGCCTCCCTGCCTTGTGGCTTCCTCGTTGCTTCCCTTACGTGCACTCCAAGTCTCCTGACTGCTTCCGTTCCAAAAATAACTTTCCCGAAGGTTTCATTCCGTTTGGACTCCGTTTGATATTTCTTTTCTTCGAAACATTGAAATAGGCAAGAAAGCAACAATTTGGGTTGGGCCTCCGGTTAATAGGTTAGTCCCAAAAATAATATAAAAGTGCTTAATAAAGCACATAAACATCCAAAACAGATAATATAATAGCATGAATACTTCATAAATTATAGATACGTTGGAGACGTATCAGGCATCAAAGCGGGCCACAAGAGGAGGGAGCAGGCAGTCCCGCCGGCGCTAGTTTAGGCGGCTGGAGCAGGAAGATCAGAGATTGCGTGTTCCAAAAAGATCGCTCCAGAAGGTTTGATTCTGTTTGGACTCCGTTTGATATCCCTTTTATTTGAAACACTAAAATAGGCAAAAAACAACAATTCGGGTTGGGCCTCCGGTTAGTAGGTTAGTCCCAAAAATGATATAAAAGTGTAAAGTAAAGCCCATAAACATCCAAAACTGGTAATATAATAGCATGGAACAATCAAAAATTATAGATACATTGGAGACGTATCAGTGGGATGTATATATGAACGGAAACGTTTCGCGGGGACTGACTGTGTGGGATTAACTTACGGCCGGAAATGATTTCGCCTGTATAATAGTACTTTTTTGAGCACTACTGTATGTATAACCATATTTGCTCGCTCGCCGGTCGCACACGACCTCATTTTGCCAAGCGTGTGTGCCAGGAGGGCATATCCCCGACGGTTTCTGGGTCTTGTCGGAAGGACCCCCCTATCGCCCACACTCACAAGGTGACAGTTCTGAATGCCGTCACGGAAAGGGTTTAAAAACCGTTTGTATAGCACCGACACGTGCCAGTGGAAGGTCGAAATGTGGAGGAGGGAGTTGGGGGCTAGATCATGGAAATCTAGCCCATAAAAGAACATCAACCCCCTCACAAAGGGATGTAGGGGAAACCCCAACCCCCTAAGGAAATGGGGGGAGAAATACAACCCGTTCGCCTGGCCAGGGGATGATCTGGCGCTGTTCAGGAGTCCGATGGGCAATGTTGACCGACAAATAGCCGGCCCGCTTTAGCTTCTGGATGTCGCTATCGGTGACAGTGGAGGCATCCCACTTCCCGTTGGCACCGGATCCGGCCATGGCTAGGGGGCGGGGGGGATGCGTTATGGAGCAGAGAAAACGGGGCGCTGGAGCTCTGAGGATCTGCATGAGCGGGAGGTGGAAGAAGGTGTGGGATGCTGACTATAGTAGCTCCCCCTTTATAGGCTGTAGACAGGTCAGGGGTTCCTTTTTCCACACCGTTGGCTTCTCCACTTCCCGATGTGCCCGCAATGTTATGTGCGGGGAGGGGAATCGAAATCATTGATTGTATCCCCTGAAAGGCGGAGCATGATCCCCACCATGATGAGACATGTCAAACGTGGGTGGGCCTCGAGCCACGCTCCGAGAAATACTAACCGCTTGGCGTTATGGCCGGACGTGACTCTTCGTTGAAAGAGAAAAGGTTGTCAGATGAAGGCACTGTTTAGTCCTGAATGTTTTTTTGTTATTGCCTTCGTTGTTAAGTAAAAATACCATTTAAGATTCCGGACATCACTTGGCTCCGAATATGAACAAAGCACATTAAAGAACTCACCTCGCAAGCCGGATATTGTTGAGTGAGCGGATGCCGGATACAAGCCTTGGCGTTGGAGGGAAGTTTGAGGGCTACTGAGGGAGTTAAGGACTAAGGGGTCCTCGGGGCGCCGGCCCATTGAATACGGGCCAGACTGGTGAAGCCGCATAGCGACGGAAGATCAATGAAGCCGTGGTGTGTCCTCCAAGTTAAGGATAGACATGAACTTTTTATCCCTTATTGTAATCTATCTCTGGTAACCCTAACCATATCGGTGTCTATATAAACCGAGGGTTGTAGTCTTTAGGGGAGATATATTCATTACCTCATCACCTTAGGGTTTAGCTTATGCTGATCGCGAGGTAGGTCTACTCTGTAAACTATACTATACATCTAATGTAATCAAGCATGACGTAGGGTATTACCTCTTCGAGAGGGCCCGAACCTGGGTAAACATTGTGTTCGCCGTCCCTTGTTCCCCATTGATCCTAGATCCACAGCTCGGGACCCCCTACCCCGAGGTCTGCCAGTTTTGACACCGACAGTGGGCCTCACTCCAAAAGTTCTTCTACTTGGCGCCCAAGACTTCGCCTTGTAAATCACCCTGGATCGTTAGGCCGACAGGACCAGACTATGGCTCTTGTAACCCTAGGCCTCATCCTTCTTTATAAGCTGAGGCCAAAGACTACTCCAGGGCATCTCATATTCGCATAGGTGAAATCCTAGCTCTAGTATAACCTTCATATTCTCCATTGTAATCCTCATACAAGGCACCCATACACCAATCCAATCAAAGCAGGAGTATGGTATTACCTTCAAAATGTGGGAACAAACCTATATAAACACTTCGTGTGCAATCCCTTATGTTTCTTTGGACCGACAAATCCTCTTCCATGGCTTCTTTATGTTCATAAATTTCAACAATAGGCGATGTCCCTCGTGTGCTATTGCGTACCACGACCATTGCTATTTTACTAGTGTCGAAGTTTACCTGTGGGCAAAGTGGGCCGAGATTCCACCTCAACTCTCCTTTTTTGTCCCTTCCAAGATCACGCTCAAGCTCCACCACCGATGCCATGCATATCCGTTAGATGTCACATCTGCCCATCCTAAATGGCTTTCGCACCACGACCAAAACAACCCCTCCCCACCGCACCACGACAACAACCCCCCCCCACCGCACCACGTCAACAACAACCCCTTCCCCACCGCACCACGACAACAACAACCCTCCCCCACCGCACCATGGCTACAACAACCCCTCCCCCACCGCACCCCGACAACAACACCGCATCCCGACAACAACAAACCCTCCCCCACCGCACCACGACAACAACAACCCCTCCCCCACCGCACCACAACAACAACAACCCTCCCCCGCCGCACCATGGCAACAACAACCCCTCCCCCACTGCACCACGACAACAACAACCCCTCCCCCACTGCACCATGGCAACAACAACCCCCTCCCCCACTGCAGCACGACAACAACAACCCTCCCCCGCTGCACCACGACAACAACAACCCCTCCCCCACCACACCATGGCAACAACAACCCCTCCCCCATCGGCCACCGCACAATGACAACAAACAACCCCCTCCCTCCACCCCAAGCTTCCTTGTATCAACCCTCGCCAAACATTTGTTAGAACACAACTGTCACGGGCTACCTCACTGCCGGCATCCATATACACAAACATGGAACTACTGGAGTGGCAACCAAATGCATCACAAACACGAGGCGGATGATACAACCATACAAAATACCTATAATGACGTGAAAAATGACCGATTACGCCTAAATAAAGGGACACATACCGCCCGTCCTTTCAGCCCGGGTGGCGACAGTAAATTAGGAAATCATGAGCGTGATGATACAAAGATTATTGTCCATTCAAGAACATAAATACCACGTATTATTGCTAGAAGTTAACCCTATTTGTTAACTGTTAAGTTAACCTTTTCACACTAAGAGATTTCGTCCGTGTGCTATTGCACACCACAACTGTTGGTATTTTACTAGTGGCATAGCTTACCTGTGGCCAGAGTGGGCTCGGACGCCACCTCGACTCTCCTTTAGGATTTTGGTCCCTTGCAAGATAGTGATGAAGCTCCACTACCGATACCATGCATATATGTCAAATGTCGCATCCGCCCACCCCCAACGGCTTCCGCATCACGACAGCAACAACCCCCCTCCCCCACCCCAAGCCTCCTTGTAGCATTTCTGGCCGAACATTTGTTAGAACACATCTTTCATGGACTACCTCACCGCTGGCATCCATACACACAACCACACAACTACTGGAGTGCCTGCGAAGTGCATCACAAATGCGAGGCAGGTGATACAACCATACAAAATATATATGATGGCGTGAAAAGTTACCGATTACGCCTAAACAGAGGGACACATACCGTTCGTTCTTTGGGCTCGGGCGGCGACAATAAATTAGGAAACCATGAGCATGACGAGACAAACATTATTGCCCATTCAAGAACATAAACATATTATTGCTAGAAGTTAAGCTTTTTTGTTAACTGTTGAGTTAGCCTTTTCACACTAAGAGATTTCACCCGTGTGCTATTGTGTATCACAACCATTGGTATTTTATTAGCGATGTAGCTTACTGTGGCCAGAGTGGGCTCGGATGCCACCTCGATTCTCCTTTATGCTTTTGGTCCCTGATAAGATCATGCTCAAGCTCCACCGATGATACCATGCATATCTGTTAGATGTCTCATGCACCCACCCCAAACGGCCTCCGCATCACGACAGCAACAACCCCCCCCCCCCCCCCCCCCCCACCCCACCCCACCCCACCCCAAGCCTTCTTGTAGCCTTCCTCGTCGATCATTTGTTAGAACACATCTGGCATGAACTACCTCACCCGCTAGCATCCATACACACAACCACACAACTACTGGAGTGCCAGCAAAGTGCATCACAAACGCGAGGCAAGTGATGCAACCATACAAAAACACATAATGACGTGAAAAATTACCGATTACGTCTAAACAAAGGAACACACACCGTCCGTTCTTTGGGCCCGGGCGGCGACAATAAATTAGGAAATCGTGAGGGTGACGATACACACATTATTGCCCATTCAAGAACATAAATACCACGTATTATAGCTAACCCTTTCTTTCCTGTGAAGGATTCGTTCTCCCTAAAAGGAGACTTATTCATAAAAAATAATATATGAAATCAAAACTGATAATGCATCGCATTAGGCACCCATGAAAGGTACGCGAAACCAACGAGACGGCTGCCAAACGTGTCAGCGGTAACTTGAGCGACCCGGGCTCCCTCCCGTCTCTCCATCCAATCCAATAATTCAAACTGGCGCTTGAAATCGCACGGCTAGGCCGAGCAGAGAACACCTGCACACCACCGCCAGAAATACGCTTTCGTGCGCCCGCTGGTAATCTCCCCCTGTCGACGCCACCACCCGGATCCAGTTCATACGTAGCACCGCCACCAACACGGACCACGCGGGGACCATTTCGCCTGCCATGTCACGCGCGCACTGCCTCCGACGCGTTCGCGGTATATAAACAGCTCACCACCCAGTCCCACCACCCTCCCTCCCTCTCCCTGTTTCCTCCTCCCCCAATCTATTCTCCCCCCGCTCCGAATTCGTAGTCGCAATCCCCAGATCGAGAGCTCCGGCAGGTTTCGCGGCGGCCGGCCGGTCCGCCCGTCCCTCTCTCCGTCCGTCCCTCCCCGGCGCGTCGTCGGCGGCCTCGCCCTCCGCCCGCGGGTCGGCGGCGCGCCGCGGGTGTTTTCTGCGCGCGCGCGCGCGCGTGCGTCCCTGTCTGACGGATTCCCCCGGGGTGGATTTTCCGATCAGGATGCCTTCTCCGCGCCCGTACGTAAGCTTCTGATGCCTGGGCTTTTCCCGGATCGGTGGGTTTTATCGGGGTGCCTGTTTGACGGCGCCAAGCAATCGCGGGCCTGTCGATTCCTGCGAGGAGCTCCTCCGGCGATCGCGAGGCATTTGTTTTTTGTTTGTTTCGCTGTTCGTTAGTTGCCGCCGTAGGCTTGCGCCGCCCGCCGTCTCCTTAGTCCCTGCGTGCTCCCCGGCCATCGGGCTACGCCTCGACGCCCGCCACCTCTCTCCTGCCGCGGACAGTCGTTGAGCGTTGCTGTGCCGCCGGCTTAGTTTTTTTTACCAGAGTTGCGTGTGCTGCATCCGGAGGTCAGGGGCCGAACATTTGGATGCATCCGTAAGTCTATGGGCTTAAGAATTTTATATTTGACGACATGATAGGTGAACTACATGTGGACTCGGTGCTTTCCACTGTATAGATTATTTGGCGTCTGGCTACTACTGTTGGGACAGTCGGTGTCCTTCAGCAACACCTGTTTTTGGAACTTTTTAGTTTACTTGCCCATGTTCTTAGAATCCTAGTAGTACGTATTATTTTCGGGAGTACTGTACACCATTCAAATTTATTCTGTATTATTTTCGGATGTTACATGAGCTTAGTGGTGTGACTTTGTAGAATCCACTGGTTGCTATTATTTCGACACAGTAACTTATTTTGCACTATCTCTGTAATTCTGGTGTGTCCTCTGAACTTCTGCTTCCAAATTCCCAATTTACGCTGGAACTTACAAACCAACGTACAACTAGACAAGCTCAATGCGAATAACTGGAGATTCTTGTAGTGCTGACCTGGATATTTGTAAAATTCTTAGATCGCTGTGATGGATATTATATATTTCTATGCGTAGTCCCTTCAGTTCTGGGACTAGCAGTCAAGATGATTCAGGGCTATTATATTTGCAGGTGGTCATATTTTTTGCTTGATAATCTGGTAAATCTGTGTCATGAGTAAAATGTGTCATGCAGTTGACTCAGAAGAGGCAACCATGGATGGGGAAAATAACGTCCTTACCTGTAGTGATTCTTGCTGGTACAAGTGTAGCCATGGTATTGATTCATCAGTTACAAATGGTGAGATGGAATGGCTGAGCATGCAGACAAGCTCTTGTGGCACTCCTTACAACACTCCTTACGGCTCTCCCCGTTTTAGCAGAGGAAGTTCTTCTTCCAGCTTTGCTAGTTGCTTTTCAAGCTTTGGTAAGTCTCTGTGCACCATTCTCTTATAGCTAAAATACTACCACTTCTATCATTCTGATTATTTGTTGACTGAACCTAACTATATTTTTGCTCCGTATTTCTCAGGTGGCTCCCTCATGGATACCGACTCTGAAGAGGAAATTGAGCTCCTAGATACCGGTCAACTTCATCCTGATATCTTCGTCAGTGATGAATTTATGGAGCAAGGAGAAGAGAATCTAGTAAAAGAGGAAGAATGTGAACCCAGTCATACTACTGTATTCAGTGGTGGTGCTAATATTCCCATCCCGCCTGACCAAAATATTCTATCTAGTCAAACGCAGTTGGAGACTGATCAAGGTGCCACCAAGGAAAGTTTTGATGCTGGTAATGTCATCTTGGACACAAATGTATCTTCCGAACCTGATCGAGATATCCTGACCAATGATCAACTTACAGGAACACAATATGGTGAGGAGGTTACTAGCCTTCCCATGCCAGGAGGTGAAATAGTTCCATTGAATGAGCAAGTTATGGATCAGGTTGACAGTAATAAGGAAAATACTATAGTTTACAACAACATATTGAATGCTGAGTCCGGCATGAAAGCAGATGCTGACTCTGAGAATGGAATTAACTGCCTTTATCCACTAGTTTTGCCCAGTTTTGAGACAGACCCTTTCATTTGGTTACCACCAGACCCAGCAAATAAGGAGGAGGATGTTGATACTCTTGCTAACCCCGATGATGATAGTGACAATGATACTAAGTGGGGTCAGTCAAGTTTGAATCCTAGCTTTGACGAGGAAGGAAGCAATAATAGCCGTGAAGATCAATTGCAGAAAGCAATGTCAGAAGTTATGAATGGGCAATTCAAGATCCTTGTTAGTCGTTTTTTGGCTGCTGAAGGATTCTCCTTGTCTGATGGAGCAACCGATAATATCTGGCTTGATATTGTTGCTTCGTTATCGTGGCGTGCTGCCTTACTCGTCAAGCCTGATGCCAATATGGGAAATGCAATGGATCCAGGGTTGTATGTAAAGGTGAAATGCATAGCTTCAGGATCTTGCCAGCAGAGGTAACGTGCTAGCGTTCCTCCTCGTACTGCTCATTTTGTTGCCTTATGATGCCTCAACTCTGTACTCACTCTCTTTCTTTGATAGTGAAGTGATCAACGGTCTTGTTTTTAAGAAGACCGCCGCACATAAGCAGATGCGTGCCAACATTAAGCATCCTAAACTGTTGATTCTTAAGGGTGACATTGGTCAATTTTCCACAGGGCTATCATCAATGAATTCAATGAAACAGGTGTGCATGCATGCTCTTAGTTAAATTTATTTATGTTACAGAGTTACAGTATCAGGTGATAAAGAGAATTTACAAAATTCCCATTCATCATCATTGGCCAGGAAAGCGAGCAGTTGGAGAAAACTCTCAGCGATATGATAGGCAAATGCCGGCCGGATGTTATATTGGTGGAGAAAGCGGTTTCACGAAATGTAAATGAATATGTTCAGAAACAAGGAGTTACCTTGGTTAGTGACATGAATATCCATCGCCTGGAAAGAATCGCTCTTTGTACTGGTTCTCCAATCATCTCATTGCAGGATGTTCGTACGAAAACTAACCTTATTAAGCAGTGTGAATCTGTCAATTTCAAAAAAATTGTTGAGGAGCATAATCTAACTGCAGAAGATGGAAGGAGGTCATCCAAAACATTTTTATTTCTAGAAGGTTTTCCGAAACCTATGGGATGCACAGTATGTCTTCTTCTTTTTCCTTATTTTTATGTCATCTTTCCTCTTTCTGCTCTGCAATTTCAACTTTGTGTTTTTTTACTTCATAAAATATTTTTTGATGTTTATATGTTACTACCTCCTTTTTGGTTTAAAAGGCCCACGTGTATCCCTAGATCGATAATTTGACCAATGTAACACGAGTAATATATCACAAAAATATACCATTAGAAAAACTTCAAATGTTATATCTTCTAATGGTACAATTTTTGTGATATATACAATTTGTATTATATTGGTCAAATTGTTGTCTGGGGATACGTCTGGTCCTTTTAACCAGAAAGGAGGGAATAGACGATTCATTTTATGATCATTATTAGGACTGAGTTGAAGCGTTTGTGGCTGAGACTGAGGCAGTGCTATTCTTCCTTCTCTATATATATTGTCTCCTTTTTGGTAACTTAGAATAATCTAGCCTTTTTTCTTCTGTTTCTCGGTGGTTTGTACTTTCACTTTCTAAAGCTTTTTCTTCTAATACAAAATGACATACATTTAGGGGTGTGTTCGAGAAAGAAAGTACTGAGTTGCTCATGATGCAGCTGGTAACACCATTATTCTGTTTGTTTGCATAGTATTGAATCGGAAATTCGGGATGCATGAGCAAGGGTAATCTATTTCATTGAACCTTATATATAGCGAAGTGCACAGAGTACACATTTTTGCTCTTTGGTTGTGCTAAGATGTCCATTTGTGTTCAGTATCCTATATTGTGTGCTCTTTTATTTTTGCTCTTTCTGATTAGCTTGAACTTCTCTTGTAGATATTGCTAAAAGGATCAACAAGTGAAACATTGAAGAAGATTAAGCGTGTTCTCCATTTCACTGTCTTTGCAGCTTACCATTTGATCCTTGAAACATCATTTTTCACCGACCAAAGATCATTTATAACCGAAAAAAATGCTTCCCGTAAAGAGGACTGTTTAAAAATTGATTCACAGCTACATTTTCCTGGTCGCACTTCTGATGAGCAGTATGCTAATATGGAGGAGTTAGCCGACACTAAAAACTCCATGTCGCAGCATCTTCATGATTCCGACATTACGAATTCCAGCGATTCCAACAGCCAATGTATTCAGTCATCGCGGCCTGATCCAGAACCCTCGACAGATATTATTGGGGACATCTCATATATCAGCTCTGCTGAGTCAACTTCAGGTGATGGGTTTGATGGGTCAAATATTGCTGCTGCTCCAGAAAAGTTAAATACGCATAAAAAGGAAGCATCTGGCAAGAAATTTAAAGAAACTTTTGATGATGAAACGCACACGGGGACTAGGATTTCTCTAAACCCTCAGACCATACTAATTTCGATGTCCAGCCAAAACATCAGGAATAAAGCAGTTTGTGAGCAGAGTCATCTTTCCAGGATAACTTATTATGGGAATTGTGACACATCTCTTGGGATGCATTTGCAAGATACTTTACTTAATGAGGTCATACATCTTAATTATTGTTATATTAATTTAACAAATCATTCATTGGCTTTAATTATGCGTCAGTAACAAGTAGATTACTTGCAGAAGCACAATTGCTTATCATGTGGTGAGCCTCCAGAAGCTCACATGTACTCTTACACCCACCATGATGGTACCCTCACTGTTCTTGTGAAAAGCCTTCCATTGGCGGAAGCACTTTCCGGTGAGGGTCAAAGAAGAATTTGGATGTGGACCAGGTGCTTGAGATGCAGTGGTATGCCCACACCGAGGGTTATAATATCTTCCTCTGCACGCAACCTCTCGTTTGCGAAGTTTTTGGAACTCAGTTTCTCAACACATTCTTCTGCTAAGAAGCTGTCAACATGTGGGCATTTGCTGCACAGGGACTGCCTACGTTTCTTTGGGTAAATTTTAGCAGGATGTTCCTACGTAAACATAGAAGTTCATTTCCAAAATGATATCACTAAAAATTTCTTCCTCTTGCAGGTTGGGATCGAAAGTTGCTGTGTTCAGATACTCATCTATTGAAATATATTCCGCTACTAAGCCACCAATGACTTTGCAGTTCCATAACCCAAACAGAAAAGATTGGCTCGATGTTGAAGTTCAGAGTGTGCGTTTCTACAAATATTTTGCTGCAGCCGTACATTTTTATTTAGCTAAATCATTCCTCATCTTAACATACTTCTATGCTTGAAGGTCCTTGTTGAATGGAAGCTACTTTTCTCTCAAATTGAAAACACAATACAAGGCTTGAAATCAAGATACTCTGGTGAAGCCATGGGGAAGAACACAAACAGTTCAGCATATGAGGGAATATTTTTGGAAGTCAGTAGTATGCTTGCACAAGAAAGGAATGAACTTGAGGTAAGCCTATTTTTTTCTCTAGGTTGATTCTTCTCCTGACCCAAGGGTTGAGTTTTTGACATGTTAATATATCTTCTATATACTAGGTTTCTCTGAAGGCATTTGACCACATTGCAAGGCCTGAGACTTGTGCTCACGAGATTCTTAGCTTGAACTGGCTGTATCAGCAACTTCTTCTTGGATTCTATGTTTGGGATGTCCATTTGTATCATCTTCTTCAGTACATTAAACTTGATGGCGCATCTTCACACAATTCTAACCACAAAAGCATACCGGAGAATGAGCTGAGTTCTAAAAATATTTCCATACCCATACATGGGGACGCACTATCTGTCCTGAATATTGGAGTGGAAAGACTGGGAGCAACTATAAATTCTTCTGACGATTTTGACAATTCTCGTGGTGGCATAATTTCAGAGAAGGATCAGCTTACTGAGAAATCACCAATTAAAGAGCTTGGGTCTTCTCCAGGTGAGGTTGATGAAAATGGGTCACATCAAAATGTGTTACCAGTTAAGAATGATGAACACCCTGCACCAGCCAGAGGAAATGAAATTTACCCTGTTGCCATGCCAAGTAAACATTTGCCTGTATTACAAAACTTATTGGATTTCATGAGTGATGACACCAGAGAATGGGTCTGGAATAAGTTGAGTCACTTGGAAATGGAATACAAGAAAGAAATTGAAACTGGTGATTTGAATAAGTTCCATCTCATCAACAAATACACCCCAACTTCTTCATCACTGACACAACTCAAATGTCAAATGAATTTGATGCATTTTGTAGCTGGCCCCTGTGGTAATATTTTGTCAATTGTTGATGAAGAGATATCTAGCATCATTGCTTATGCACTGGCTATATCTGAAGAGCAAGGAATTTATTCTGAAGCTGCATTTGAAAAGGATGAACTTTTATCTAAAAGAAAGCTTGATAAGGTTGCACCTAGCAACTTGGCCAGAGGTACCTCTATGCAGTCATCAGTTATCTCTTCGAAGGAGTCTTTAGAAAAGGATCATAGCCTATTAAACAATACATCGTCATTATCATATGAGGAATCAACATCTGGATTTTATGATTCATTTCTGTCAGCATTAAAAGATATGCATCCTGAAATTTGTCTGAATAGTGAAAAGCTAGGTTTGAAGAGCAAATACACTGTGGTTTCTGTATATGCAAGGCAATTCTATGAGCTTCGGAAGATATGTTGCCCATCCGAGCTTGTGTATATTTCATCCATAAGCCGTTGTAAACTATGGAATGCACAAGGTGGTAAGAGCAATGCTTTTTTTGCGAAATCAATGGATGACAGATTTATCATAAAAGAAATCAAGAAAACAGAGTTTGACTCGTTCTTAAAGTTTGGTCTTGAATATTTCAAGCATTTTAGTGAATCTCAGGTCTCAAGTAACCCTACTTGCCTTGCAAAAATTCTGGGAATATATCAGGTACAGAATGCATTTTCTGCAAAGCTCTACCCTGTTAATGCTTGCACTATTAATTGTTTATGTTCTAATTATCTCTAACCACTATTGTAGGTCAAGGAAATTAGGAATGGCAAGGAGGCAAGGACTAGTTTCATGATTATGGAGAATCTTTTATTTGGCCGTAACATACTGCGTAGATATGATCTGAAGGGTGCTCTTTTCTCACGATATGTTGCTGATTCAACAAATCCAGAAAGTGTACTGTTGGATCAAAATTTTATTGAAGACATGCGTACCATGCCTATCTACATTAAAGGAAAAACCAAAAACTTCATGGAACGTGCTCTTTGGAATGATACATCCTTTCTATGTGTAAGTATGCCTATATTGCCGCAAAGTCGAGTTCATATGCATTTGGGCGTATGTCCATTACGTTGCCTGTGAAGCTCATAAGTTGTGTTTCTTGTGTTTCCAGAACATGAATGTCATGGATTACTCCTTGTTTGTTGGAGTGGACAAACAGAAGAAGGAACTTGTATTCGGGATAATAGATTACTTGAGGCAATATACCTGGGACAAACAACTGGAGTCGTGGGTGAAGACATCGCTTGTGGTCCCCAAGAATCTATCTCCAACAGTAATCTCTCCAAAGGAGTACAAATTAAGATTCAGGGCATTTATGTCTCAGTACTTCAAATCAGTTCCAGATGGTTGAGCCTCGAGGCGTGATCATTTGTGATGTTGGTGCCTGAACTTATCTTGAACTCTTGAGTATGATCCATGCTGCCATGGTCCTTGTCTTGCTGGAAAATATGGTTGAGTCCATGTTTAGCATGCCAACAGAGTCTTATATATGTGTTCAGTGTTTAGTTTCGTTATGTTCATATTTGTGGTGTGTGTATGATTGTCGATATTGCTTCTCGGCTGGTGTACATAGCATTAGGACTTGAGATACCCGCAAAAAGGTCAATGAATGGTGATTGGCATGCACATACCCAAAGAAATGATCTTTGTTGATGATCCTAGGGTGGAACATGTGTAATCAAATTTTGAAATTGGGAATAGATGCTGGTAATAAAACTGTCGAAAATGACTCTCAGAATGCGCAGGGGAGCCGCGCATCTTTCCATAGTGTGAAAGTTTGAGGCTTCTATGTTTTACTTACTTTGTTTAAGCAATGACCGGTAATTTGTGTCTATGAATTTCCATTAGTAGGTCGAGCCTTCTTTTACTACTAATGTTAACGTTTTTAAAATGTTTTCAGCCATTTATTAAACAATACTAGTACTCTATATCATTGCTTCAACAATCCGTTAATTGCTAGAAGATGGTTTGGTTATTAGATGTGTGTAGCCCATATGTACACGAGATTGTTTCTATTAGGTGAACTATGGCGTGCATTAGCGAACCTGAACCATTTCAATTAAACAAAAAGAATGAGGATATAATGCAACAATTACGAATCATAGTAGAAGACACTTGCACCAGAAAGAACAAGGGAAACCGATACAAAATCGGAAAGTGAGCAACGTCTAGACTACGACCAGTGGAGGCAGGATTTGCAAAATCTGAGTGTTGGAGGGGGCGGCTAGAGTAAAAAGTATATAGTCTGCCTGTTCATATTGGAATTAGGCGTCTTGCCGTCGAGACGCCTCCAGACTACACAAAAGAAACACCTCCATGTTTGCCCAACGGCCACTCTATACCTTAAGCCAGGATTGTCAGTGGCACCGTTCAGACTAGCCATAGTGAGAGTAACTTCAGCAGTAACATTGAGTCCAACTCAGCAAATTTGCTTATGTGGCAATGAGTTAATGAGGAGAGAGGTAGTTTGAGTAACTTAGCTAGTTACTGTAACATCACATGTCCCAATGCAATATGAGTCTATAACCTAATAAATGAAGCTCTGCATGACACCGCAATTATGTTACTATCCACTATCAAGGTAGTAACATAGTCTAGGGATATGTGTATGTTACTAGGGTATGTTACTCTTCATTGTGGAGTATCACACACCACCGAGATCACATCGCGACATCAGGGGTGATGCCACCGAAGAGCAATGTTCCATCAAGATGATAGATCTGGACCTCAAACTCGACAACCATGACCATATGAGCACTATGCAAAAGGAGGAGAATGCCATACACTATTGAAATGAAATGGCGAACAGTCGGAACAAGGTGGATAGAGTACTTAGGGAATATCCAACGATATACATGAAAACATACACACCAAATGTGTGTGGACACGTTCGGACATGTCCCCGGATGGCTTTAGGGGAGCCGACCATCCAACCCGGTGCGTCAAATAAAAACTGGCATGACATTTTTATTAGTATTGGGATTTTTTGCATAGCAAAAGTTAAGGGTTTAAACCCACCCTAGTCTAAATCTTCACCGGCCATGGCACGTCCAGGTCCCACGTCCTTTTACATAAATAGAAATATTATGGTCAAGTCTTACACATCAATGCCTCACGAGCGAAACTCCAAATGAAAAAGCGACAGAAACTCCAACGATAACGGGAGCCCTAGCCATCATGCTTTATCCCTACATGCATTCTGACTGGGAGGTGTCCTAATTCGCAGGGGCGTCGTCAACAAACTCATCCTCTAGAAATAAATCCTCCACGCCTGACCAAGTTAATAGCCAGGGACAACAATGTTAGATGAGTACTTTGAATGTACTCGCAAGTAACCCAAAAAAGAGTGATAACAAAATATTCATGCGGGCAGGGATTAATACAAAGAAAGGGTGCTTCTATACTATATTTCATTATCTGCGGAAAGCAATATTTGGACACGTGTGATCCTACCGATTTTGCAAAACATTTTTAAAGCATCTAAATATGATCCTATGGGTCATTGTTCTTACTCTGAATCCAACCAATAATATATATTCATGATTCACCATAATCCAAATTCCCAGTTCATACTATCATCAAAAACCAATATCCTCATAATAAAATTCCATATAGGTCATTATCCCGGGACAAGATCCACGTTTAAATGGCCATTCCACAGTGCATCACGCCGAAAGTACCACCTGCCATGAGTTTTTAAACCCAAAACACCCCACAAGTTTAGCGCGGCCTCACTAGCCGTCCTTGACCATGGTCACGGCTATTCGAATAGTTATACACTTTGCAGAAGTTGTATACTTTACCCACAAGATTCGAAATGCTTATTGTGTTAGCCATGGCTTGACATACATTAGGATTGATAAGTATGTCTAGAAGGGGGTGAATAGACTACTAAGATCAAGAAAGGATTGTTTTCCCAAATTTAAGTTCTTGCCAGATTAAACTTTTCTAACAATTATAGGAGCACCCTACACATGCATATTACTCATATAAAGAATGTTGGAGTATCCGCTTCCTGGGAGTCTTCGTGGGTTAGAGTGCCTCTGCGCCGACCGTTTTGTGCACGCATAGTGCGGCTGACTCCCTGGGGTCCTTCATGTTGTCCAATCTGTTCGGACAAGCGCACCCGGGCGGCGTGCCTCGGAGGTCCATGACGGGTGACGGGGTCCTAAACCCGGGGTACCTAACGTAAGGGAGCCTGGCCTCGACCTTACCTGGGCCCACTAGGCCCAAGGAGCATCAAGAAACCCTAAGAAGGCGAAGAAGGAGGGCGTGTTCCCCAAGATAGAGGGCAGTGACCTTATTGATCTAATCTCCCCCCTGTGTAAACCCTAGACCTCTCATGTCTATATAAAGGGAGGCCTAGGTCCTCATTAGGGATCCAATCTAAAACTCAACTCTCGGTAGACATCTCCAACACCATTGTAATCCTATGCACAAGGTATCCCCGCACCAAGAATAACAAGACAAAGCAGGATGCGGGGTATTACTCTCAGAGGCCCGAACCTGGGTAAATCATGCGTGTAGACCCTGTATCAGTACTTCCGGTCTCTTCATGAACCCTACCGAGGGATCTGACAAGAATTTGCTCCGTCAAGGGTGGACCCGCAGGCGTGGGCAAGGCCACCATCATGTGGTTTTTTTGGTCGCACCTGCGTGCGTCCTCTAGCACACTGCCCGCGTGTGACAGGGAGGTTGGGTCTGCCTGTCCGCGCCTTCAGCCCCATCGGCCTAGTTCGATCATGACAAGCGGGCCGTACATCATGCCCGCGTATGTTGAATCGCGTGTGGGTCGGCCTACACCGGGTTGGTTCGCTCGCGCCAGCCAGGTCTTGCATCGCACCTACTCGTGCATGGGTCCAGCCTGTCAAGACTGTGTGCCCCGTGTTGGGTTGGTTCGCTCGCGCCAACCGTGTCCTGTGTCGCGTCTACAGAGCCGGCTCACGCGTGGGGCCATCCTGTTAGGCTATTCGGTTGGGCCTGTCGGGTGCACACGGGTAGCTTGGAAAACCTACACACAGTAGGACAGGCCCCACGGACGGCCTCACCTATGGGCTTTTTGGGATTTTCCTTAAGGCAGTGGAGTTTGGTGGCTGCATAAAAGGACACCCTCCCGATGTCCGACAACCTCAACTTATTTTCCTATCTCCCTCACCTAATCCCTTCGTAACTCTCTCTTCGCATGCTGCAGCCGGCAAGAGAGGGGCAGAAGAAGATGGGAGCTCGATGGCGGGGTGGATTTTGTGGCAGTGATATGTACGCATCAGAGGATGGCCCGCGGGGAGAGCCTGATGTGTTGCCGGTGAGGTCCCTCTTTCCATCTTTCATATACCGAAAAAGGCTTTCGCCCCGCTTTATAAATAAAGCAAACCGCCAGGAGCACACATACACGGACTAGTCCAGAACACACACACCCAAGCCACACAACAAGAAGTACAAAGGTTCTGCTGAGGGCACAACTCAACAAGCCCAGAAACATAAAAAAGGAAGTCGAAGAACATGTACGGTGTCTAATCTGGCTCCGGAGGTGGCAGAGGGGGCGGCGGCGACAGTCGGACGACCATCGAGCGAAGGTCGGCGATGAAGGCGGAGATGGCGTCTCGGTCCTGTGGGCGGCTAAGCAGCCACCAAAGCTGCAAGTAACCAGACAATTCGAAGAGAGAGTCAGTAGCCCGTCGAAGAGGGTTGCCTGAATCACAAGTTTATTGCGGATCGTCCAGAGGGTCCAAGCGAGTGCCCCAATCTCAAGCCACCTAATGTGGCGAGAGGGCAGGGGGAGTTCTGGAGTTCGGCGAATAGGTCGGGGAAGTTGGTGTAGCACCAATTACCACCCACCACCTCTTTAAAGCAGCTCCACACGAATTGAGCGGACACACAAGATAAGAAGATGTGATTCGAATCTTCGGGGGTACCATATAGCGGGCAAAGGCCGGTACTAGGGCCGTTGCGCTTGCGAACCTCCACCCCGGATGGGATCCATCCGTGGATCCATTGCCACATGAAGATCCAAATTTTCAATGGCATGCAGATGGACCACATGGCCGGGAGGGGGGAGGGGCGGTGGAGGGGGCAATGGCCTGATAGAGGAACTTGGTGGAGAATTGACCTGATGGCTCAAGACACCACCGAACCTCATTCGGGCCAGCATCCACTACCGGCTCGTGGAGAGCGACGCAATCAAGCAGCTCCTGCCAGGCGGCAGCTTCCGGAGGCCCAAATGACCTCCGGAAAGCAAGGCGCCCTAAGTCAATAAGGGCCCTCTCAACTAAGATCGAAGGGTTGACGATGACAGAGAAGAGGTCGGGAAGCAAGCAGCGAAGGGGGTATCTCCCACCCACCGGTCAAACCAGAACAAAGTCGCAGCTCCCGATCCGACCGAGATAGAAGTCCCAATGCGGAGGACAGGGAGGAGTTGGCTGACTGACTGCCAGAACTGGGAACCGCCGGACCTTTGACAGAAGGTCAGGGGTTGCCCACACAGGTACTTGATCCGGATGATGTCTAACCAAAGGCCGTCATGCCCTTGAAAAATGCGCCAGAGCCAGCGGGATAGGAGGGCAATATTCATGCGCTTAGAGCACATGATACCGAGGCCTCCTTGTTCCTGAGGCTTGCAGATGTCTGGCCAGCTAACCATATTGTTGGGGATATAAATATTGGGTATGACCCGCCCAGGAGGGGTCGGGTCATGCCACTGGCGGTTCATAATGAAGAGGCCCAAGAAGATGTTGAAGATGGCGGTTCATGAAGCAAGCTTACTTAAGGCCCAAGACCCGGAGGAGACTTGAGGCCCACGGGCGTAACCGCCATATGTTTAACTTGTACGTTAAGGAAAGTTTAGTTCTGTCACCAAGCCGGACACATTGTGTATGAGCCGGCGGAGACTCTGTAAGCCGCCGGGCATCAGCCTATGTATATGAAGGGTGACCCGACGGTGGGTTAAGGACAGGAAACAGTAGGTCAAGAACTAGGTCAAGCGTATTCGCTCCTTGGGAACGTGGCTTCTTTTCGCCTTTGGATTGAAATACCCCCTAATTCTAGACCGGGCCCATCGGTGAATTCGGTTTGGCGGTTCAAGTAGTGAAATTATCTGAACAATTCTACAGTGGGATCTTGTTCAAGGTACACCTCACAAAATACTTGAAAGTTGCAAATATTGGAGACAGAGTTTGGCCCAATATCTTGAGGATGGAGTTGAAAAAAGTGAAGCACGTCTCGGAAGAATTTTGAGTCGGGAGGGCTAAAACCCTGGAGCATATGATTAGTGAAATCAATTACTTCGCCTTATTTGGGTCGAGGTGTATTTTCTATGCCAGGAACCCTCCAATGGATGACATCTTTGGGTGCTAAGACGCCAGTCAGAACAAAGTCATTCAACGTTTCTTCGGTAACCCGGGAAACTACCCAATTGCAGGAGGTGTATGTCTTTGGCATGTTTGAAAAGGAAGATATAAAAGGGAAAGGTTGCCGGTTTAAGAATATATTATTAAGCCAGTTATTGATGCAGAGACGAAATACTATAAAGGATCAATATGTTAAGCGGGAGGGTGACATTCAATTATGAAATAACTATTGGCGGCTTAAGAGGGGACTAATGGTATCTGGCGGGTTACGGTTTATAAAGTTAAGCCGCCTGCACAGCTATCAATTTTCAGATCTGTGAGTGAAATTTGCTAAGTGTTGGACAAACAACTTTCATAGATCGATGCTACAATTTTGGATCCACGGCAGTTCAAAAAATTAAGGAAATTTCTAAACCTAAGTTGTGGCAGCAGGGAAGTTCATGTGCTTAGATGGGATCTCTCACGGAGAGGAAGCGTTCAAGTGTCAAAAATGAGCACTACAACAGATGCCGCGCAAGATGTGCATTAAAACTTGGATCAAAATTACCAGAAACAGTGAAGAACAGAGAGGAGCGGAGATGAACTCTGACGAACTCGCAAAAACCCTAAAGGGATCTATAGTGAGAGAAGGAAAAAGCTTACCGGGGATGTTGAAACAACAGAGGCGCGCAGACGAGTTCTGGTCCGTTCACGTTGATGCATCGGCCACAGGTGAGGAAGTGACGAAGGTCGACGGCGGCGGTGGAGCTCGGGCCCTGGAAGCATCGTGAGGAAGAAGATGAAGATGAGGAGGTGTTCGTACACGAACACGTCACCGTGTATCTTCGATGCCGGGGGTGATGCACTGCAGCTCACGTCGAACGAGACCCGTCCAGAAGCGCCGTACGCAAGACAATCCTGCGGGCGCTTTTGTAGACACGAAACCCCACACGCCCGGGAGGGACCCCGTCAGGGCGCACGGAGGCTATGGGCTACCCTAGGTCGACCTGATCGTCCCTAGGGCCTCGATGTTTGCCGCCCTGCAACAAGAAGAATAGACGAAGAACGAGGAAGAAGAAGAACTAGGGTTAAGGAGAAAAGATAAAAGATAAAAAGTGGTAGATGATTTGATCGATTGTGTGTTGTTCAATCGACCGTCACCCCTTAGATATATAAGAGGCGGCTGAACTTCCCGTGCAAGGAAAGGCTTCAATTCTTGTCCAAAACCCTAGTCCAACTCGGATTGGGTTTGTCTGAACTTTCCAAAACTGTTCGGTTTAAACTGGCTGCGGCTTGCGGGTAATGTTTTATGTGGTAAACGACCTCAGATGAAAACAAGCCCAAAAGAAATCTTGACCATTTTGACGAGACGAACAACTTTCATGTTGAACATTATTTTATAGAGCTCATCTTGAGGGTCGAATCGCTCGCGCAAAATAGTCTATTATTCGCGCTACCCATCAGACAAGGTGTGTGGTGGGGCGCGCCATTTTTTGCCTGCTGACAGAGCTGCATTCCGATGGCTCTAAATTTTGCATATGAAATCGGGTTGGAATGATTTTTATATCAAAATCGATTATTTTGACGAGACGAAGACAATCCATGTAGATCAGTTTTACATTTGAGGTTGTCTTGGGGGCTTAATAGGCCAAACTGTACTCTGAACATAAGATCTTAGTACTTTGAGCATAGTTTCGGCCTTCGAGATGAAACCGGATGGCGATGACCCAAACTTCAAAGATGTTCATTTCAACAATAGGAATTCTTTCATGTAGATCACTTCACCATTTGAGGCCATCTTAAATAAGTTCTTGACTGTGCCAAAATATGGTGTCAACACATGCCCCCCTGCTTTTCGGCAAAGCTTGTCTGCCGAAAAATAAATTGCACATAACTTGCTCTAAGGACGATGTCAACACTCCATCGGCCATTTTGCATATTCTTAGGATCATAAGTTTATATCGGCCATTGCTTGCGTGAATATTTTGATGCAAGCTTGGGTGAAACTTCCTCAACTTCATTAATCCGACTATAAAGTTTCATAGATATGCATGTCAAAATCATCCATCAACCATAATGTCCACCCTTCTGCTAGGATCTTTCAGATAATCAACAATGAACTTTTTCGAATCCTTACTTTGCTTGCATAAAAGTTTCATTAGAGGCCGAGGTGGTGAGCTCCAATTCGGCCTTACCTATGTTGACAAGAATAAACATCGGCTATTGATATACGTGCAATACACCATGACCAACATGGTAGCCGTATGTTTTCTATGCCAACCCTCTCCAATTTTCATGCCTAGATATATGATCAATTTTAAAGCAACCCAAGGTAAATTTTGCATCTAGACATACCCCAAGATAAACTATAAGTGATTCGTCAAAACATTGATAACCCTTGGATATTTGTTGCACTACTCATAACGAATCACCGGAAGCCTCAATATGTTTAGCACATATGGCAAAAGTTCCAAACCGAACAAAATTTCATATTCGGTTGTGATTATTGTCCAAAAATAGTTGAAGCGGCATGAGACCTCACAAAATAGCACCATATGGAGATATATAATCAACACTGACATCGTGGCCATTGTTATGAATTTAAACATAAAAAATAATCTACATAGTACTAGAAAGACAAGGGTAATATCACTTAACATGTACCTTGTCTCGGTCTCCAACTGAACTAAGGACGATGTTAGAATTGCACACTGGCCATGATTAGATAGTTTCTTAGGACGATAGTTAAGTATTGGCCATTACCATGAGGTCCATGTAGAATTCATCCACTAAAGCATGTATAGCCGAAATAAACAAATAAAATAGCAATAAAATATTTCGGCCCCTTTGTATTAGCAACAAAATGAAACTAACCAAATGTATAGTGATTTGGTAATACCCTCTCATGATATAGAAAATTAAGTTGCATCCATGGATCAAAATGAATCCGTGGAGGGTAATTGATCATACCTAGGGATGAATTCCATGGCAAAGGCATCAATGGCATGGTTGATGAAAATGGATGATGTGCTAACCGAAGATTTTGATGTTGTGATGCACACCTTCGGCTTAATTGTTTGTTGCTTCCATCCACCTCTTTCCTCACTTTTATTGTAGTTGTTGCAATAGAAGGATGCAAATCATTTTTGTTATGATTGGTCCTCTTGGGAACCCATGCCATGCTCTTCTGTCTCAGCTCTTGTGCGCTAAGATTTTGTAGTTTCTTCTTTTGCCAATACGATAAGCCAAGTGGGCATCTCGGTTGTGGTTCTGTCTTGACCAATGGTAATTCCTTCTTGGCCTTATGCACTCTCAACTTCTTTTCTTCAGATTTGGCACTTTGACTCTCAATAATTTGTTGCTTCATATCATTGCCTTTAGTAGCCAATGTCAACACTTTAATTGGCTCTTTTTCATTTGAGATCAAATCTGAAATAGCACTCTTACGACCATCTTTTTTAACACGGTAAACTTGTTTGACCACCTCTTTCTTCTTTCTTGAGCTCCGGACCGATTCCTCATGATTGAAACGGTCTTTGACACGTGATTGTTCAAATGTTGACCTTCTTGGAGCTGCATAGTATTGGTGAGATGGTCTAAAATAAGATGGAGAATGTGCCCTTGTATCATACATGTCCCATGATGAATATGGATCTATATGAGCATAGAGAGGCATCCACGGTATTGGCATTGGCGGCCCAAAATAGGGATATGAACATGTTGCATTACAATTATCACTTTGCCAATACCGATCCTCATATTTGCGCCTTGGGGGTGATCTTGGTTTCTTTGCATGATTTGGCCGATAAGCATTCTTCTCTTCACTCTTCTTTTGATATTTATCCAAAATTTCAGCGAAGGTGATTTTTGATCTCTTACACTTGCACTTATTTCGGCCTTTGTTTTCTTTTGGTTTGCTTTCATCGATCATTGGATTTGCTTGCTGCCCCTGAGTCCTTGGCGTCTCCATTGTAGCTTTGATGGAATTTTCGCCCTCAAGATTATGTTCATTATGCTCTTCAACAACTTCTTTACTTGAAAGCTTGATCCCATCACCTGCAATTTTTACCTTCTCTTTAAATGGATCGGCTTGAAGCAGCCGATGCAAAAACTTTCTACCATCAGGACCAATCGAAATAGACCGGTCATCTCTTGGTGTTTCAACAAATTTCAATCGTCCTTTATCAATGGCCGATTTGACTATTTGATGAAGCATATTGTAATCCTCAAAATTATGCTTGGACGAATCATGCAACTTACAATACATTCATCCTTTGGTTGATGGCTTGACATGGTGATCAAGGATTCTAATGTAATTATTTTTCAGCAACAAATCAAATATTTGATCACACATGCTTGAACGGAAGGTATACTTCTTGTTTTCTAGCCAATCTTGGTGTGCGAACGGCTTTGGAGTTAAGCAAACGAATGTTTCATATTTTGCATCACCCCATTCGGCTATGCATTGTGTTTTGCACTCTATCTCCGATGTCTTTGGATAAGAAACTATACTGGCATCAGTTTGCTCAGAAGATTTTAACCTTGGCTTTAAATTTCTGAAACGAAAATAGTTAGAACATACATGTCTTAATTGAGACCAAGTATAAGACAAGTAAGAAATAAGCAAAGCTACCCAATTAGATATGAGCTTTAGATAAAGCAATGGGGAAATGCTTGGCTGCAATAAATTTTCGCCATCGGTCTTTCTTAATGTTGCAATGTGCTGACCGATATGCTTTGTGACAATCTCATTGCTAACAAATAAATTACCCTTCTTCATTGGTCTCTCAATATTTCTTATGAAGATTTTTATAATATATGCATCAACAACTACGTCATGACCAAATCTGAAAATAGGTAAATTAATTGCTAGACATACCTCTTCAAATATGTTGGGAGAGCATGATGGTGGTGTGACTTGAAGAATATCTTGCTCCGCCTTCGGATAGCTCCCCAACGCCTTGTCATCACCTTTTTCTTGATTTCGTGCATCATTAGTTTGAAGATCTTTGTCCACCAAACTTTCTTCAACTACTTGTTCTTGTTCTTGAAGCTCGTCAATTTCTATGGCACGAAACTCATAGGGCAGGAAGTAGGTTCCATTAACTTGAGAAAAATCAAGTATGGTTGTCTTGATATACTTTCCATGCCCTTTCTCAACAATGTTTGCCTCTTTGGATTTGATGGATTCGGAATATATACTACTTGATTCGGCTTTTTCGACCGAAGCACTTTTAGTTTCTGAATCATCATTCTTTTCACCGGTTATATCAATTGGCAAGGCTTCTTTTATTTGAGCCAATTCCCAATCAATTCTATCTTGGTGGAGTACTTGCACCCTATCGCGCAAAGCTTTAACTCCCCTCTCAATTTTAGCCCGCTCTAGATCAGTTTGCCCCCCAATGATTTTAGGATCTTTTGGCAATGAATTGTTAGTGTTGCCAAAATTTTGCAATTGTGTAGAGGGTGTATAATATGTTGCGGTACAAGGTGAAGGTGTATGCACTACTGTATAACCATATGCTCTCTCACCAATACTATCAATTGATGAAGTTTCATCTTCCTGCAAAACTCTAGCCTTTATTGCAGCATAATCAGGAAACAACCCCCTTTCATATTGTTCAAGGCAAAGAGAACTAATTCTCTTGTTTTGTGCCAAGCTCTTTTTTAATGTAGCCACAACTGCTTCTAGAAGGGAATGCTCCACAATACTTTTAGATTCTTTCGGCAATGATTCGTGAGTGTTGCCAAAATTCTTGAATTGCGTAGAGTATGCATTATATGCTACAGTATTTGATGACGACACATGTGTTCCTGTAAAATTTTCACTTATTCGGCTATGACCATGAAGATGTGGGCCCGAATTATGAACATCTACAGTTGCATGCGGTGCTGAAAAATTACTAACATGAGGTGTAGCATATGATGGTTGAGAGTAACTGGCCGAATATCTAGTAGTAGCATGGCCAATTCTCCAATCCATCGCCAAGGTTGGATTCACATATTGCAAATTAGTTGCGGATGAATAAAAATGTGAAACACTTTCTTGTATGCTATTGGAAATTTTAGCATGAGGTGTTTCAAATTGATTAACCAAATCCATCATGTTGTTCATCGGCAAATGGATTTGTGGGGTTGCCGATGCATGAGAGTTTGGATACATATGTTGTACGTTGCTAAAATCATAAGAATTTGAAGCATGAAAATTGTTTTGCATTAGCCCTTCTGCACAATTGGATGCATGATTGATAAAACTAGGGCTAGCCGATACATTATGCTCATTAGGTGATCTAACAACAACATATGGATTATTTGCATCTACAAAGGGGAATTGGGTGTTCATATTACCTTTGTAGATTGCAGCAACTTGCTGACGATCTCTTCGTAGCAAGAACGGGCTGGAGACTGTTCAAAGCTTTGTTCCCAGCGGAGTCGCCAAAAAGTGTGTTCGTATATGAACACGACACCGGGGGTGATGCACCATAGCTCACGTCGAAGGAGACCCGTCCGGAAGCGCGGTACGCAAGACAATCCTGCGGGCGCTTTTGTAGACCCGAAACCCCACACGCCCGGGAGGGACCCCGTTAGGGCACACAGAGGCTATGGGCTGCCCTAGGTCAACCTGATCATCCCTAGGGCCTCGATGTTCGCCGCCCTGCAACAAGAAAAACAGACGAAGAACGAGGAAGAAGAAGAACTAGGGTAAGGAGAAAAGATAAAAGATAAAAAGTGGTAGATGATTTGATCGATTGTGTGTTGTTCAATCGGCCATCACCCCTTAGGTATATAAGAGGCGTCTGGACTTTTCATGCAAGGAAAGGCCTCAATTCACGTATAAAAACCTAGTCCAACTCGGATTGGGTTTGTCTGAACTTTCCAAAACTGTTCGGTTTAAACTGGCTGCAGCTTGCGGGTAATTTTCTATGTGGTAAAAGACCTCGGATGAAAAAGAGCCCAAAATCAATCTTGACCGATTCGACGAGATGAACAACTTTCATGTTGAACATTTTTTGATCAGATGTCATCTTGTGAGTCAAATCGCTCACTTAAAACAGGCTATTATTCGCGCTACCCATCAGACAAGGTGTCTGGTGGGGCGCGCCATTTTTTGCCTCCTGACAGGGCTGTATTCCGATGGCTCTACCTTTTGCATACGAAATTGGGTTGGAACGAGTTTTATATCAAAATCGATCGTTTCGACGAGACGAAGACAATCCGTGTAGATAAGTTTTCCATTTGAGGTCGTCTTGGGGGCTTAATAGGCCAAACTGTACTCTGAACATAAGATTTTAGTAGTTTGAGCATAGTTTCGGACTTCCAGATGAAATAGGATGGCGATGACCCAAACTTCAAAGATGTTCATATCAACAATACGGAATTATTTGATGTAGATCACTTGTCCATTTGAGGCAATCTTAAATAAGTTCTTGACTGTGCCAAAATATGGTGTCAACAGGAGGCAAGGGGGAAAAGTGAAAGGGACCCCTGCCCCTATTTATAAGGCAATGGATGGAAGGCATGCGCGAGAATTGAGGAGCCAGGAAAATGGATATGTGACAGCACGTACGCCTCGATTTTTGGACGTTCATTAAAATTGACGACATATTAAGATTTGGGCCTCATGTGTTATTAATGTGAGATGATGTCATGGCGGGTTACCATGATTTTGTGAGCTGACGTCATGGCGGGTTACACGGTTCTATAAAGGCTGATGAGGAAGGATTTCTTCTAAGTGTTGAAGATTGATATGAACAAGTTCACATCAACCTGGGGCCTAATGTTGGGGATATAACTATTGGGTATGACCCGCCCAGGAGGAGCCGGGTCATGCCACTGGCGGTTCATAATGAAGAGGCCCAAGAAGATGTTGAAGATGGCGGTTCACGAAGCAATCTTACTGAAGGCCCAAGACCCGGAGGAGACTTGAGGCCCACGGGCGTAAACTGCCATATGTTTAACTTGTACGTTAAGGAAAGTTTAGTTTTGTCACCGAGCCGGACACATTGTGTATGAGCCGGCCGGGACTCTGTAAGCCGTCGGGCATCACCCTGTGTATATAAAGGGGTGACCCGACGGTGGGTTAAGGACAAGAAATAGTAGGTCGAGAACTAGGTCAAGCGTATTCGCTTCGTGGTAATCAGAACTCAAGCAATACAACCTAAAGCAGGACTAGGCCTTTACCTCATCTCGAGGGGCCGAACCTGGGTAAACTCTTCGTGTCCCTTGTCCCGTTTAACCCCTTCAAGCTAACTACGTGCGATGGCTCCACACCTAAGTCCTTATGCTAGGACATCTGTCGTGACAATTCCACGAGAGTTGGTGCCCACCATGGGGCCCACGCACGGTAGTTTCGAGTTCTTGAAGGGCAGCTTCACAGGGCTCAAGGGATACGCTATGGGCCGGATGACTAATAGTCGTCGCGGCAAGCTTTACATCAATGACACGGGCTGGGGCCCAGAGGCCGGCTTGATCAAGTACGGGTACCGGGTCCCCTTTGGCGGAATTCATGTCTTCATTGGCAAGATTGGAGAGTCGAAAGTTGAGTCGGACACATGCGCCGACATCGTCGAGACAGCTCAACGGGTTCGACCCGCCAAGGTTCAAGCCGCCTCGAAGCGTGTCTTTGTTGATTTTACTCAAGGAGTGGATCTTGAGGGTGGATCTGTGTTCGGTGGAGTGACGGCCATCTATTTAGGCGATAAGTCATCAATCGGCAAGACCAATTCCATGTATCAAGTTCAGGATGGCGGGCTTGGGGGTGCTCCGATGGTGACAGTATTCCGGACCCCTACGAGCCGCCAAACCGGGTTACCATCTTCCTTCATGGCCGGTACACAGCCAGGGCAGAATTCTTCAACGGCGGCAGCGATGATCTCCGGTTTAGCAACGACAGTCGAGGCAGGAGGCCCTGTGCGCACGCCGGCTCAGGTCTTATCTGATCTTTTGGAGGCTCTGGCAACGTTGTTAATGGCAGAGGTGAAACCGATGACCTAGAAATAGCATAACACGGACGTTGCAAAGTTGTGTGATGAGATAGCCGAAGCTAGGGAGGATCTGAACGCTGAAAACACTCAGATGGCAACGGAGCGAGCCACCTTGCAGAGGGAGGCGGAACGACTTCAAGCAGAGAATTTGCGGTTGAGCATAGATCGGGACGCATCAAACATTGTCTTTAATAGGAGGCATGTGAGTCGTCTACCTCCGATTTATGATGCAAGAAATCTTTTCAACACGCCTGGGGCAGGAACCAGTAATCCGCCAGTGGTAGATCGGGCCATTGAGGCGCCGGCGGCTGGAGCACCGGTTTAGCCACGTACTGCAGAGCCCCCGCGTTTAAATTTGACCCTTCCTCAGCATGTTTCGACGCCCCATGTTCATTTTTCTAATCCCTTGGATAATATGATAGCCGCGGCTACTAGACTGGCGGCTCTCTCGGTTCAAGATGAGTCTCCAGCAGCGATGGAAGTACGACGAGCCGCAGAACTTCTTCAGATAGCTATGACTCAGCAGGCGTGATACGTCTCCAACGTATCTATAATTTATGAAGTATTCATATTGTTATATTATCATTCTTGTGTGTTTTACAATCATTTTATAGCAACTTTATATCATTTTTTGGGACTAACCTATTGACCCAGTGCCCAGTGCCAGTTGTTATTTTTTGCTTGTATTTACATCGCTGGAAATCAATATCAAACGGAGTGCAAACACCGCGTAACTCCACAGAGATTTCTTATGGACCAGAAAGAACACAATGGGCCAGAGATGCACCTGGGGGGTGCCTCGAGGGGGGGGGGGCACAACCCACCAGGGCCCTGGCGCGCCCAGGTGGGTTGTTCCCACCTCGGTGGCCTCCCGCAGCCCCTCTTTGACCTATAAATTCACAAATATTCTGAAACCCTTCGGTGTTAACCTAGACCAGAAGTCCCGCCGCTGTAAGTCCTCTATATCCATGAGATCCAATCTAGACCCCGTTCCAGCACCCTGCCGGAGGGGGGAATCATCTTTGATGGCCATCTTCATCATCCCGGCGGCCACCACGGTGAGGAGGGAGTAGTCCACCCTTGGGGCTGAGGGTTTGTACCAGTAGCTATGTGTTTGATCTCTCTCTCTCTCTCTCTTGTGATCTATATCATGGGCTTTGTTAATATAGTCGGATCATATGATGTTTCTCCCCTCTATACTCTTGTTATGATGAATTGAATCTTTACCCTTCAAAGTTTTGTCTTGTCGGATTGAATATTCAGATTTGAGAACACATGATATATGTCTTGCATATGAATACCCGTGGTGATAATGGGTGTCGGTGTCAAAACCGGCGGATCTCGGGTAGGGGGTCCCGAACTGTGCATCTAAGGCTAATGGTAACAGGAGGCGAGGGACATGATGTTTACCCAGGTCCGGGCCCTCTCTATGGAGGTAATACCTTCCTGCTAGATTGATCTTGATGATATGAGTATTACAAGAGTTGATCTACCACGAGATCGATGAGGCTAACCCTAGAAGCTAGCCTATGATTATGATTGTTGTGGTCCTATGGACTAAACCCTCCGGTTTATATAGACAAGGGGGTTAGGGTTACATCAGGTCGATTACAGAGAAAGGAATCTACATATCCGAATCGCCAAGCTTGCCTTCCACACAAAGGAGAGTCCCACCCGGATACGAGACAAAGTCTTCTATCTTGTATCTTCATAGTCGAACAGTCCGGCCAAAGTATATACTCCGAGGACCCCTTAATCCAGGACTCCCTCAATAGCCCCGAACCAGGCTTAAATGTCGATGAGTCCGGCGCACAGATTGTCTTTGGCATTGCAAGGCAGGTTCCTCCTCAGAATTTTTCCAAAGTACCTGTTGTAAAGAGCAGTACTCGACTCCTCATTTAATGTTACGCTTCCTCGGCTTTTGTACTTCAATAATTTCCAGCTTCCACATGTCAAGCGAATGCGAGGAGTCGAGGCATTTTTACACTTGCCACCCTAACCACTTAAATAAAACGTCTATTTAAAGAGACGAAGATCTTCAGATCTAATCCACACCATCCTCCCCAAGCGAAGAATCATCAGAGCGCACCCGAAAACACCATCCCAACATGGCCGGACCCCGTAGCTCCTCCTCCTGCCCTCACAGCGCCAAGCCGGCTGATTGGGAGAAGTGCACCGTATCCCACGGTCAATTAGTGAAGTTGCAAACCCAGGGGTTCCTCCCACCTACATACCTAGTCCCCGTCCGAGCCGGATTAGCTACTTTCGATGGCGGGGAGCAAGCGGAGACTTTCCCTAATCCATCTGCGGGGGAGCGAGTATGCCTTGTCCCTTATCTGCTGAGGGGCGTCGGATTTCCAATCCATCCCTTCCTCCGCAGGCTCTTGGAGTACTATGGTCTCCAGCTGCATAACTTCACCCCAACCTCCATATTGCATATCACAGGCTATGTCTCCCTTTGCGAGATTTTCCTGGGCTGTGAAGCTCATTTTGAGCTATGGAAGAGGCTGTTCTGCCTCGTCCCTCGTAACCAAGAGGGATCGATATTCCAAGTTGGCGGAGCCGAGATATGGCGCATCGCCGGGACCGGATACCTATCCGGCACACCGAAGAAGGTATCCGAAGAATGGCCTTCTGAGTGGTTCTATATAGAGGACGTCTCCCTTCCTAACCCAGTTCAAATGGGTCTCCGTGAGTTCACAAGTACTCCATTGGTGAAGCGCCGCAACTGGCGTCCCCGGAGCCCCAAGGAGGAAGAGAGCAGAGAGGTCCCGCAATTGATGAGCAAGATACGAACGCTTGCTGCATCCGGATTAACAATAATCGAGGTCATGGCCGTATGCATAATGCGGGGGGTACAACCACTCTAGTACCGAGGGTGTCCCATGTGGCACTTCAATGGCGAAGACGACGCCACCCGCTGCGGCAGGAAAGGCCCGGACTCCTCCAATGCTCTAGTGAAAATATTGTCCGAGCTATAAAAAGGAGAAGAAGAGGAGTTCGTCCGCATTAAGCCATAGGACGGATTTTCTATGTACAACCCTCCCAGTTGGGTGAGTCACTATCCCTCGCTCAACTCTATCCGCTCTCCCAGTCCTTTAGCATGAATTTTTACACTGTCCAACCATAACAGGAATGGCAAAAGTTCACCAAGGAGATTAATAGCCCGGCTCCACAACCAGAGGACCGCAACCGAGCCCTTGACCCCGGATTCAAAGTGGATCCGGACATATTTGTGGAGCTCGTCGAAGGGGTGTTCTACCTGGCGAGTTGTGACGGCACCGAAGTAGCTATCTTTGCTGACTATACTAGCCTCCTCCTTGTATCACAGGTTAGTAAATAGGAGACTTATCTTTCCGAAAAGGATTCACTCTTTCCGCCTTACCCACAGCATAATGCTTTACGTTTTTTAAAGGGAAGGCGATCGGGGCCCCATGTCGAACCCGAGGCAACTCGCCATCAGGGAGCGCCCACGCCGGGTAGGCTTCCAAAAAGGAAGGCGAACAAAAATGCGGCTGAGCCATCATCAAAGAGGTATGGTTTTATACGTGCTCCGCGATAGTCATCTTAAAGTATGACACTGTCCTTTGCGTCTTAGCAGGAAGAGCATCCGCCGGACTATATCTAGGGATCCTGCTCGCCACGCCTCCACCAGCCGGGCTCCGGAACCGGCCTCGAGGGCAGAGGTTGATACGAGGGTGACACCGGACAACCCTCATATGGAGGATTCAGATATAATACCCGCTACAAACTCCGAAATGGAGAGCGCCGTGAATCATCGGCGTCGGCGGGCCGCACTTCGTGACCCTGGATTTTTCGAAGAGGCTTTCAACGCCTTCAGTTCGGGCGATGCGTACATCCGAGCTGCTCGAGATGGGCTTGTTAGAGCCACAGACCAATATTTGAAAGATATACGGGTAAGTAAAATCGGATAATTATGTATATCAGTAGCCTTGAGACTTGAAACAGTTGGTACAACTGATTTAAGGATCATTCTATAAACAGGTTCTTTCAGAGAAGAATAATCTGCTATCTCAAGAGCTGGAGAGGAGTCAAACCCAGCCGAGGTCAAAGACTACCGAACTAGAGGGATCCAAAAATACCACAACTGGTAATACTTTTCTCTATCGAAAAGACGTCATCACGTATACCAGCAGTTTTGACATGTTGCCAAACTGATGATAGATTCCGCAGATAATCCCGGAGTGAATCCGGATATCCTACAAGAGGATGAACAGAGAGCTCAAAGGCATCACGATGCTGGCGAGCGTATACTTACACTGGTCAGGCAGGAGAAAAATGATCTCCTAGATGCCAATACCCGGCTTAGCGTACAATTAAAAGACATTCGTGCTCAGCTAGCTGACTCCGTGAAGGAGAATAAAAGGCTTCAACATGGCATTTTCAGTAAGTGCTCGAACGAACTATATTGTTTATATATATAGTTCGGCGAAGAGGCGGTATAACAGCGTTATGTCTGTAGGTATGCTGACTGGTCGTCCCAGAGAAGAGATGCCCGGATCCGCAGGCGATATGCTGTAAGAGCTTGCGCAACTGCACGAGCAAGTTCGGCAGGTTATGCACAGCGTCACCAAAGCCTTGTGGCCTTCTGTTTCCCTGCCAGGAGGCATGTGGGAGCTTGTACAACTGCTGAAGGGAGCACGGCGGTGCTTCCAACTATGGAAGATATCTGCTTGTCATCAAGGTGCAAGAGAAGCTTGGGCGATGGTAAAGACGCGGTACACCAAGCTTGATCCGAATCATATGGCCTGGGTCGGACCTGTAGGGTCAGATGGGAATGAAATCCCCGTTAGCCTGGTATATGACTAGGTAGAATTAGCCGCAAAGTATTCCCATCAGGACTGTAGACTAGACAGTCTGTTGGAGGGCGTAGAAGAAGAAATGTCTTAGTCAAATTGACTATGTGCTTCAATGGACATATTTTGTCCCTAGCCGGATTGTAAATCATTTGTAATGGCAGACCTTTTCGCTTTGACCTCTTGACGCAATAGTCCGGAGTGTTTCCAATACCCGCTCAGTTATAGAAACCGGGGTACACGTGGAAACCAGGCGTAGGGGTCATAGTTGCTTGAACAGACAAGTATCCAACTAGTTATGTTATATTACATGGGTAGTAAGAAACATCTTCCAGAGAGAATAGTTCCACTAAGGGTTCCTTTCGCTGGGTACGCATGCATTAATGTGCATGCCCGAACTACGATTGAAAGCACAGTATATGAAAACATCTGGGGGTTTTGTATTATGAAAGGTAAAAGACATCTTTAGTTCACCGACCGAATATTCCCTTAAGAATGCTAGCTTTCGGCTTCACCCAGTCTAAGGTACACATCAGGAGGACCCGGAAGTAACAATCGCAGAGGTGCTCCCCTTATGCCCTAGCCGAATTAACGGGAACGTAGGGCATAAACACAAGAGCCAGGCAACCCAGATTGGCCAAAACTTAAGTCATATCGATGCATATAATGGCGAAGAAAAGGTGCATACGGAAGAAAGTCACATATGCAAGGGCCGCAAAGCCCGGAATGTAATTATATTAAGCTTCTGTATAAGAAGCCCCCAGGTATAACGAGCGCACATATTTTAAAGGTGGTGCATCACGAGTGTGTAATTGAGTCACACTATAGCATTAGGGCTAAAAAATCGAAGGGAGAGTATACAAATTAGAAGTAAGTAAAAAGGGACAGAGGGAAGGAGACGAACAAAGAGTTCGGCGCTAGGCATAGAATCTTTGGAGTGTGGCCGCGTTCCATGGGTTTGGCTCGAGTCGATTATCTGCTGCATCACACAGGTTGTACGCTCCCCCGGTGAGAACTTTATCAATGATGAAGGGACCCTCCCACTTGGGCTTGAGCTTGTCCTTTTTCTTCTCCGGTAGGCGTAGAATGAGTTTGCCAATATTATAAGTTTTGGCCCGTACTTCTCTGCTTTGATACCTACAAGCTTGTTGTTGATAGAATGCGGAACGGGCTTTTGCGACGTTGCGTTCCTCCTCCAAGGCATCTAAATTGTCCTGCCGATCCAACTCGGCTTCTCTTTATTCGTACATGCACACTCGAGGTGAGTCATGAATAATGTTGCAGGGCAAGACAACCTCTGCGCCGTACACCATGAAGAAGGGTGTATATCCGGTCGTGCGGTTTGGCGTGGTCCGCAGCCCCCAGAGTACGGAGTCGAGCTCCTCGACCCAGTGCATGTCTGATTCCTTTAAGGATCGCACTAGTCTGGGTTTAATGCCGCTCATAATGATACCATTGGCGCGTTCAACTTGACCGTTTTTTTGAGGGTGATAGACAGAGGCGTAATCGAGCTTAATGCCCAAGTTGGCGCACCAAATTTTCACCTCATCGGCTATAAAATTGGAGCCATTATCGGTGATGATGTTATGGGGGACACCATAACGGTGTACGATGCTCGATATAAAGTCTATTACTGGTCCGGATTCGGCCGTCTTAACAGGTTTGGCCTCTATCCATTTGGTGAATTTATCTACCATGACCAACAAATATTTTTTCTTATGACTTCCCCCTTTAAGAGGTCCAACCATATCCAGCCCCCATACCGCAAAAGGCCAAGTTATGGGGATTGTTTGGAGAGCGGTAGGCGGCATATGGCTTTGGTTGGCGAAAAGCTGACATCCGACGCAATGTTGGATGAGGTCCTATGCGTCTGCCCGGGATGTCAGCCAATAGAAACTTGTACGGAAGGCCTTGCTTACAAGGGCTCGAGCTGCGGCGTGGTGGCCGCCGAGTCCGGCATGAATTTCCTCCAAGAGCTGTCGCCCTTCCTCTTTGGAGATACATCTTTGAAGTACTCCGGTAGCGTTTCTCTTATAGAGTTCTCCATCATGGACTTTATAGGCTTTAGAGCGCCAAACTATGCATCGTGCCTCGTTTCGATCCTCGGGGAGTTCTTGCCTATTAAGGTAGGCTAAGAAGGGTTCGGTCCATGGTGCAATGTCAACCATGATTAGATGGGACGAGGGTGTTATTTCGATGGCGGAGCCCCCGACTATGTCAGTGTCTATGATATCTGGGGTTGTGTTCAGATCTGGGCTAGTATTGCCGGTCTCCCCCTGCGACACCACGGATGGCTTAAAAAGCCTTTCCAGAAAGATGTTAGGTGGGACTGGGTCGCGCTTAGCGCCAATGCGGGCGACAACATTCGACGCTTGATTGTTTTCCCGAACCACGTGATGGAATTTGAGCCCCTCGAATCGAGCTGACATTTTGAGGACGGCATTTTGATAAGCCGCAATTTTTGGATCTTTGGCATCAAAGTCTCCATTTATTTGAGATATTGCAAGGTTTGAGTCCCCACGCACTTCCAGGCGCTTGATGCCCATGGAGACGGCCATCCGAAGACCATGCAACAGAGCCTCGTATTCAGCTGCATTGTTGGAGTGTGTATATAATATTTGGAGTACATATTGGACAGTACCTCCGATGGGGGAAGTTAGGACGACAACTGCTCCCAGACTTGCAATCATTTTAGAGCCGTCGAAGTGCATGATCCAATTGGAGTATGCGCCGTACTCTTTAGGGAGTTCGGCCTATGTCCATTCGGCGACAAAGTAGGCCAGTACTTGTGATGCCCGCCGTGGTTTATAGGTGATGTCAAATGGGAGGAGCTCGATGGACCACTTAGCAATCCGGCCCGTCGCATCGCGGTTGTTTTATCATGTCATTGAGTGGGACTTCGGAGGCCATCATGATTGAACACTCTTGAAAGTAGTGTCGTAGTTTTCCGGATGCCATGAAGACCGCGTATGCTATTTTTTGATAGTGGGGGTACCGAGATTTGCACGGTGTGAGAATAGTGGATACGTAGTACACCAGCTTTTGAAGCGGTAACCTGTGTCTGTCCTCCTCTCGTTCGACGACGAGTGCTGCACTCACAACTTAGTGTGTTGCGGCTATGTATAGCAACATGGGTTCGCCTACGCTTGGTGCGTCCAGGATTGGGTTGCTCGATAAAAGAGCTTTTATTTCTTCCAGTCCGTCCGTCGCTGCATCCATCCACTCGAAGTGTTCGGTGCGTCAAAGAAGGCGATAGAGTGGCAGTGTGTCGTGGTATTCTCACGGGAGGGTGCAAGACGACATATGCCACAGGGTGGCCTCGTGTGAGGGCAAGACTGTTGCTGATAGGCCCGGGAGCGGGTATGCGAGTAACACGCGGTGGTTTACCCAGCTTCGGAGCTCTTCAGAGAGATAATACTCCTACTGCTGCATGTCTGAGCGTATCTATCTGGGGTGTACATCGGGCAGTACAAAGTGCTCCTGGAGCTGTATCTGAGATCAGTGCCAAGTGCATCTGATCTCGTATATGCATGCGTATGGCCGGCTCTAGTGGCCATGTATGGCCATGGCTTGTGGCCGTGAGTGGCCTTGTGGCCAAATGAATGTGGCCGTGGGAGTCCATCCCATGGATGGATGGATGTGTGCCTTTATATAGGCAAGGCTAGCTTACTTCCTAAGCTATGTGGTGGTATGGGCAAGGCATGGTGGAGTGTCATCCTTGTCCCCTGGGTCACTTCATAAATAGTGCCAGGGGACAAGTGACACTATACATGATGGCATCGAGGTACAACCGTCTCGTCCGCAGTATGGCTGCCACGTCGGGGTTTTGTCGGTGTCGCTTCGGGCTGCAGTCGGCAGCCGGCTGGTTGTCGGAGTCGGCAGCCGGCTGGTTGTCGCAGTCGGCAGCCGGCTAGAGCGTCCGGGCAGTCGGACTGAGGGGCTTTGCTAGCCCCGATGTCTTGAAATATGGTCTTGCCGTCTTTGGGATACCCGTGTCCAATTACTCCGACAGTAGCCCCCAAGCCTCCGGGCAACTTGGCAAAGTTGGGCGGAGGTTTTTTGGCGAGTGTTCATGAAAATGATCATGAAAAAAGACAAAGTTAGTCCATGCAGATATATCAAATGTTTGCTTTAGCATTGCAAGTTTTATGCGGAGGGTGCCGACTCGGTTTCGTCCGAGCCCCTTTCTATCTTTTTCATGTCCCCTCTGCTCTTTGGCTTGTGCTCTCGCTAGTCGGACAACCGCTCTGCGGTCTGTGGCTGAGAGTGGGCCGTGGAGTGGAGCGTACAATACTCAGACTCTGGGAGCAAATTTAACCGAGTAGATACTCATAAAGGAAATGGTCGGGTCGCCCGAAGCGTTTTTCTTCCCGGACGTTTTTCGCGTGGGTGGCCTCCAGCGTTCACTCTTGCCAGTCGGACAGCCGCTCTACGGTCTGTGAATAAGAGTGGGCCTTTGGTACCGCGCACGCTACTAAGCCGTCAGCGGGAACTAACGTCTCAGGCCAAGCGGCCAGCCCCCGGGCCAACTCTGGCTGGCGCCGGGGCGAACAGTGATGCAACTGTAATAAAATGCGGAGATAGCCCCCCGAGCATCGCTTAAGGTTATCTGTGCTTTCGCGATGCAAAAAATATGCAGGTGAGGAGCTCACATTGATTTTCGTGTAGTCACGGTCATCGAAGACAGCCGGCGCAACTCGGCGCTCGCGGAGCGCGCCGGCGCACCCGCTGGGTGTAGCCTTCGAGCCCCTGGGTGCTCGAAGGGGGGTCCCGGCCGGTCAGGCTCGACCGGCCAGGTGGCGAGGTAACTTGCAGGACCCTTTTCTTCTTTTTCTCTTCTGCCGGCTGCTGGCAGCCAGACAAAACTCTTCTCTTGTCTGCAATCTTCGTGGGGGCGCGCCAGCGCACCCGCTGGGTGTAGCCCCCGAGATTCGGGCCGACTGCTGAGCAGTCGGGCCGGATCTCCCGGTGACTACTTTGTCTTCTTCTTCGCGGGGGCGCGTCAGCGCACCCGCTGGGTGTAGCCCCCGAGATCTGGGCCGACTGCTGAGCAGTCGGGCCGGATCTCTCGGCAACTACTTTGTCTTCTCTCTTCGCGGGGGCGCGTCAGCGCACCCGCTGGGTGTAGCCCCCGAGATTCGGGCCGACTACTGAGTAGTCGGGCCGGATCTCCCGGCAACTACTTTGTCTTCTTCTCTTTCTCTTCAGCCGGTTGTGCCCGGACGGACCGACTCGTCGGTCGGCCAGGCAGTGAAGCGGGCAGAAGAACCAGCTGGTCCAGTGGCAACGCGGGCTGTTGACCGGAGCAGTCGGCTGGACTACAGTCTGCAAAGTCGGATCTTCCTTTTCTCTTTTTTCTTTCTCTGCCAGTCGGCCGTGGGCACCCGACCTTTTCTTCACCCGGCTCTGGGCAGCCGGATGCACACACACATTACTTTTTCTTTCTTTCTTTCTTTTTTCTCAGCACCCGACCACTTTCTCAGCCGGACGCGGTGCTCTTTTTTTTTTGCACTCGGCCACTCTCTCTCTTTTCTCTGCAAAGCCAGGCATGTGGACCCGGTCTGTCCGGGAAACCGGCACGACGCGGCCATCTGAGTGGCGGGAGCCGACCACTTTTCTTTTCTCTTCTTTCTGTCCGACTCCATGTGGGCAGCCGGACCCTTCACTTTTTTTGTCAGCAGTCGGCTCGGCCACGCAAGAAGCCGGCCCTTGACTTTTTCTTCTTGTCTTGCTTTTTTGGCCGGGTGTCTAGTCGGCCCCATTTCTTCGGGTACCCGGCCGTAGTAGGCTGCTAGACCTGGAGCGCAGCAGCCGGCAGCAGGGCAGGCCGAGCCGGGTGCGGGGCGGAGCCGGCCGTCCAGGTGCGCGGCTGAGCGCGATGCAGGCGCAGAGCAGCAGTTGTCCAAGGGCGACACGGACGGAGGAGTCCGGGATGCCGGGGAAGCCGGCACACGGGAGCCGGCCAGCCGGGTTGCAGGAAGCCGGCGAGCGCAGGAGCCGGCCGGAGCGGAGGCGGAGTCGGCGCTGTGTGCGGAGCGGACGGAGGCGCGAGTTTGGACCCAGCCGGGCACCGGGGAGCCGGAGCCGGCGCAGAGGACCCGGCGCAGGGCATCCGGCCGGGTGGAGTTGGCGCGGAGAGGCCGGAAGTAGGGCCAAGTGGCGCCAGCGACTAGAGGCCGAGCTCGGGGCGCGGGCGCGCGGGCTGTTGGAGGCGGAGGCGTTTCGGCCAGGCGGAGGAGAGGAGACGGCGCCGATACGGGATGTAGGCGGAGTCGGCCGCGGGCGGGCCCGGCAACGCGCCGAGCCAACCGGAGCTGTGAGAGTCGGGCCGGGATGGGGCCATAGCCGGCGCAGGCAAAGGAGCGCGCAGGGGCGCAGCGGCCGGGCGCGAAAATGGCGGCAGCGACGCGAACGCAAGCCGGTGGGCGGGCAAGCGAAGTAGGTGGACGGGCTTGGAGGTGGAGCAGGCGCTCGGGAGGCCGAGAGCGGCCGGCCACAGGCGGGGCAGACCCGGCAGCCGGGAGGCCGACGAGCAGCACGGAGCGCAGCGACGTGACGGGCACCCGGCCACGGGCGGAGAAAGCCGCGCGGAGGCCGGCACAGGACGGCGCGAACGCGGTCCCGTTGCGCAGGGGCCGGCCGGAGTGCAGGGCGCTAGGAAAGAGCCCGGACTGGGATGCAGCAATCCACAGCGGCACGGGCGCGGCCGGAGATGCACGAGGCAAGATGCAGTGCAGGTGCTAACAACAAGTCACGCCGTTGCTTGCATAGTGTATGGATGGTTTGACCATTGACTTGCGTCTAGCTAGCTTGTATAGGCAATAAATGGAGGAGCGAGCGCTCGTGTGTCGGCCAAAACAAGGCGCAACACAGAGGGAAGCAAATGCAAGCGGCGCATGGATGGCCACGGTTAACCAAAACGAGGCCCCGCGCGCGGTGCTCGCGCGGACGGATAGCCGGAGTCGCAACGGTGGTGATGACGAAGGTGGTGAGGCCGACGACGAGGGCGCGCCGTCCCGCACGGCCGCTCCGGGGGCGGGTCGAAGTCGAGCCCCCGAGCGCTACCGGAGAGACGGCGCGACGCCGCGGCGGGGAAGACGAAGATGGTCCCGCCCGGACAGCGAAACCAGCAGCAGCGTGGTAGCATAATAGTAGTACCGCCCCATGGTGGGCGCCAAATGTCGTGGTATTCTCACGGGAGGGGGGGGGGTGCAAGACGACATATGCCACAGGGTGGCTTCGTGTGAGGGCAAGACTGCTGCTGATAGGCCCGGGAGCGGGTATGCGAGTAGCACGCGGTGGTTTACCCAGCTTCGGAGCTCTTCGGAGAGATAATACTCCTACTGCTGCATGTTTGAGCGTATCTATCTGGGGTGTACATCGGGCAGTACAAAGTGCTCCTGGAGCTGTATCTGAGATCAGTGCCAAGTGCATCTGATCTCGTATATGCATGCGTATGGCCGGCTCTAGTGGCCATGTATGGCCATGGCTTGTGGCCGTGAGTGGCCTTGTGGCCAAATGAATGTGGCCGTGGGAGTCCATCCCATGGATGGATGGATGTGTGCCTTTATATAGGCAAGGCTAGCTTACTTCCTAAGCTATGTGGTGGTATGGGCAAGGCATGGTGGAGTGTCATCCTTGTCCCCTGGGTCACTTTATAAATAGTGCCAGGGGACAAGTGACACTATACATGATGGTATCGAGGTACAGCCGTCTCGTCCGCGGTATGGCTGCCACGTCGGGGTCTTGTCGGTGTCGCTTCGGGCTGCAGTCGGCAGCCGGTTGGTTGGCACAGTCGGCAGCCGGCTGGTTGTCGGAGTCGGCAGCCGGCTGGTTGTCGCAGTCGGCAGCCGGCTAGAGCGGCCGGGCAGTCGGACTGAGGGGCTTTGCTAGCCCCGATGTCTTGAAATATGGTCTTCCGTCTTTGGGGTACCCATGTCCAATTACTCTGACACAGTGCCTTTTCTCCCAATCTGGAGATAAAGCGGCTTAAGGCTGCCACACATCCAGTTAGTTTCTGGATTTGTTTAAGATCTGCTGGGGTAGCCAACTGTGACAAAGCTCGGGTTTTGGCTGGGTTTGCTTCGATTCCTCTATGGGAGATGATGAAACCTAACAACTTTCTGGCGGGGACGCTGAAAACACATTTTTCCGGATTGAGCTTGATGTTATATGTTCGGAGGTTGTCGAATGTGAGCCTCATGTCATCTAATAGAGACTCGACGTGTCTGGTCTTAATGACTACGTCGTCCACGTATGATTCAACTGTTTTGCTGGTTTGCTTCTCCAGGCATGTTTGAATCATGCGTTGGTAGGTTGTCCCGACATTTTTAAGCCTGAAAGGCACAGTGTTGAAGCAAAAGGGGACGTATGGGGTGATGAATGCCGTTGCGGCTTGATCCGACTCCGCCATCTTGATTTGATGGTGTCCGGAGTATGCGTCGAGGAAACATAGTGCATCGTGTCCTGTGGTAGCATCGATGATCTGATCAGTGAGGGGGAGAGGGAAGGGATCCTTAGGGCAAGCTTTGTTTTGGTCTTTGAAATCGACACACAGGCGCAAGGATTTGTCCTTCTTTGATACCATCACCACGTTTGCTAGCCAATCCGGGTGTTTAATTTCTCTAATGAATCCAGCTTCAAGTAGCTTGGCGAGCTCCTCTCCCATGGCTTGTCGTTTGGGTTCGGAAAAGCGTCTAAGTGTCTGATTGACTGGTTTATATCCCTTCAATATGTTGAGGCTATGCTCGGCCAGCCCGCGTGGGATCCCTGGCATGTCTAAGGGGTGCCAGCCGAAGATTCCCCAATTCTCGCGTAGAAACATTCGCAGTGCAGCGTCGATGGTGGGGTCCAGCTTTGCCCCGATGGATGTTGTCTTTGTAGAGTTCGTTGGATGGACTTTGTCGTGGAATTAACACGTCAGATGTCCTTGTGAATGGACTTAGTCATGGAGCCATCGCGTCGGGTTAGCTTGAAGGGGTTAAACCGGACAAAGGACACGAGAGTTTTATACTAGTTCGGCCCCTTACGATGAAGGTAAAAGCCTACGTCTAGTTGTGATGGAATTTATTGGGTTTCGATGACCAGGGGGCGAATACACTTTTCCTGAGTCTCGAGTTGTTGTCTCTTGTTCCTAAACCGCCACTGGGTCGTCCCTATATGTATACACAGGCTGACGCCCGGTCGGTTTACGGAGTCCCGAGGCCGGCTCATACAAGTGTCTGGCTCGGTCTCTGCCTTCCTAACTTACAATACAAGTTATACGACTATGGCGGTTTACAACTATGGTCCCTAATCCGCCTTTGGGCTCTGGGCCTCTAAGCTTCATCAGTAAAGCACCATCTTCTTGGTCTTCATGGGCTTCAATATAGTTGAGGGTGAACCGGCCCCTCCTGGGCAGTTTATACTCAGTAGTTATATCCCCAACAGTAGGCCCCAGATTGATTTGAACCTGTTCATGTCAATCTTCAACACTTATAAAAATTCCATGAACATCTTCTTACGATTCTCGTAAACCGCCATGATGTCTTCTCCTGTTAACTTTGTTAAAACGCCATGATGTCATCTTCCGAATATCACAGTGAATCATCATGACGTCATCTCTGTATAAAAAGATAAAAAAGGTTCCCTTCATTTAATTAATTCCCAAAAATCGAGGCGACAACTACGCCCCTTGCCACTTTAGGCTCCTTGATTTTCGGGCCTGCCGCTTATCTCCTTGCCCCTTATAAATAACACCCGGGGGGTCCTTCCATTTTCTCCCCTTGCCTCTTCACCTCGTCTTCCTCCTCACGACCCGAAGAACTCAATATCGCCGCCGCCGTCGACCTCGAAGCTCTGCATCATCTCAGGCCGCTGCATCAACTTGAACACTCCAGAGATCTCCTCCGCTGCTCCTGAGAATCCGGTAAGCTTTCTTCCTTTAACCCTAGATCTCCATTAGGGCTTCGTGTTTATCCGTGTTCATCGATGTTCATCAGTACTTATCTGTTTTTCCCTTAGCATCTTACTGAATCTAGCTAGGCCTGATAGCCTCCTTTTGCGGCTAGATCCATAGCTTTAATCTGCCATACTATCACATCTTGCTGCTCCTGGATAAATCCCATCTGGACCTTCTCTGTTCTGCTTAACGCCATTGTAGGACTTAGAAAATTTTCTTTACTGAACCACAGGTAGATCCAAAATTATATCACTATTTTGTGAAACTTGTTTCTGCAGCTCTTAGTGAATTTCAGCTCTGCTGCTTCCCTCATGGCGGTTTAACTTGTAGAAAATCATAATCCGCCTGGTACCATTAGCCCTCATTTAAACCGCCATCCTGACTTGAGTAGCAATAGCCGGTTTAACATGTATATATACCTTAATTAAATTCCCCAGTTTGTGCACATCAATCTCGAGTCATAAACCGGCCTTCGCACTTCTTTTTCAGTTTATCTTCCAAAATGACCAAGAAATTCACCGCTTGCAGTTGGGTTCCTTCCCGAATCACAAAAACGCAACTTAACGGATATGTTCTAACTCGCGCTTTGGCCAAAAAAGATGTTCTTCATTGGCGAGTTCCTGGCCCTGAGTGCCCTCCAGTACCTCAAGATGGAGAAGTGATTGTATTCATGCAGCATCTAGACTGGGATTTTAGCCCTCCCAGTTCAAAGTTTTTCCGGGATGTGCTTGCTAGCTTCCAACTCCATCCTCAAGACATTGGACCAAATTCTATGTCCAACATATGCAACTTTCAAGTGTTCTGTGAAGTTTACCTTCAAGAAGAACCAACTGTTGAGCTCTTCGGAGACTTTTTCCACTTAAACCGCCGAACCGAATTCTCTGACGGCGCCAATACTGAACTTGGTGGCGTGTCGATTCAGAAGAGGAAGGAAGTCGATTTCCCTCATGCCAAACATCACAGCCATCCGAAAGACTGGAATCAAACATGGTTCTATTGTCAGAACACCGCGCCTACTGATGAAAACCCTCTGCCGGGTTACCTGCTAACCATGGCTCACAACCAAAGAATGACAAGCTTATGCACCTCAACTTGCTAAGCTCCAGGCTTTTCTAGCAAATGGCTTAACCGACATTGACCTCGTTCGTTGCTGGGTTTCATGGGGTATCCTGCCCTTAAGCCGCCGCTCCAGTTTGATGCATGAGTATACCAGGAACATCAAAGACCCTCAACAATATCATGAAATAGAAATGACTAACAATGAAGTCACTTAATCTGTGAAGAAGATGCTAGATGAACCGATCGCTGAATGCAACAAAACCGGATTGGCCCCCTTCTATACCTCCAACAAACTACCAGCAGTAAGAAGTTTACCTTTTCTACCTTCATTGATCCGTCTCCACTTTAATATTGTTATGATAACCCTTTGTTTGATTTTACAGGCCAAAGATCCTTTCTGGAAGAGGAAAGCTTCAGAACTACCGGTGAGGGCTCCTCGTGCAGAAAGCAAAGTCACAAAGAAAGCAGCCAAGAAGAAAACCATCAAGTCTTCTGATCCGCCCGAAGACGTTGATGAGTCAGATCAAGAGGTAGAATTTGACTCCCTTGGTTCATTTTTCATACACCTTATTGACAATGACTATTCCCAGGATGATGCAGAGGTCAGTCGTGTGGACCATGTAGAGGTAATCTCTCTTTCCTCCGATTCAGATCATGTGCCAGTTCAAAATTTTTGCCGTGCAGTTCGGAAAGTAAAATACTCTCACCCTCTTGCTCATTTGGATCCGCGATTTTCTTTGAAGACACAGCAAACTGAAGGTCATCGCACAACCCGACATAGTGGCCAGCAAGTGACTTCCTCCGGTTTGCCAGACACCCCAAACCGGAAGCGTCGTCCAGAGGTCTCTTGCTTTTTCAATAAACCTTATCCCTTGAAGGGTTGCTTCCGATACTCCCTTAATCCGGCTGATTCAAATTATCAGGTAACTTCTAACTCTTCATCTGGTGATTCATCAACCACGCAAATGCCTCCCCTCAAGACCGTCCCTTGGTAAGTATACTGGCTTTAACTTTGTTTTCTTGCGCCGATTTACCAACTAACCTCTGTTTTAATATTACAGTGCCAAAGCCCGACTAAGCAAGAAGGCAAAAACCAATGTTCCCACTGAGGAAGTTGACCCGGGAAGGACTTCAGAAGGTGGTGGCAGAGATGCTGACATCGCTATGGATGATCCTATTCCTCAAGGTCAGGATATCTATGCTGATCCGCCAGAAGTCAACCCGGCCAGTCCTCATGCTGATCCTCCAAGCCCAGCCAAGGATGAAGATGTGCCAAGCCCAGCCAGGGATACTGTCAATCCGCCAAGCCCATCAAAAGGTCACGATGATGATGTTGTTATCACTGGTACTGGTCACACTATCCCTGGCAACCCAGTTGCCTTGTCAAAACATACTGCCAAGGAGGAATTTGCTGCTATGGGCAAGGGGAAAGGGAAGACAGATTTGTCCAACTTCGTTAACCTTAGCGCCGAGGAGCTCCATTCCTGATTCTTAAACCGCCTATATACAAGCCGGGATTATGAGGCCGGTTTGGTGAACTTAATGAAGGAGCGCTATGAGGTAATCTTCAAAACACTTTAAATTTGCTTGTTCTGTATTCCAATTCCATTGTAGCCCCCAAGGGCCGGTGTATCTCTTGAAGACAAACCGGGACTTCTAAAATCAAGAACACTTCAACTGAGTAGCGCACAAGGGCCGGTTTATCTCATCAAGATGAACCGGGACTTTTTGTTAAACCTTTTGTCTTTATGAACTGCCTCCACCTTTGATTTGACTGATCAATTAGGCATTAGCCCCCAAGTGCCAAGCTTAATACTTGTATTGAGCCTTGGGACTTTAAAATATCCGTTTTAAGAAGCAATCCGCATTAGCCCCAAAGTGCCAAGTGTATAACTTGTTATGTGCTTGGGACTTTAAGAGAAATACTAACAGCTTCATCATCTGACTTTTGCAGGCCGATATAAATACCAAAGATTCCCAAATTGCCAATCTTCAAGAAAACATCAAGTCCCAGCAAGAAGAGACCTCTAAAGCCAAGGAAGAGCTAAAGGGCGCTTTAACAGCCATGGAACAATTGCAGGATGGCTTCAAGAATGAACGCACCAACTAGGAAACTGAGAAGGCTGCTTTGTTAAAGCGGGCTGAAGATACCGAGGCAACTCTTAAACCGGTGGAAGAAGAGTTAACTGGGCTGAAGCATCAAGTGAATGCTATGACTTCGATGATATTTGGTAAGCATCTTGTGTAAAGAGTTTGCATATCCATCTTTGAAATTGCCGGCTTAACAGAATTTTTTTTGAACCGTTACAGGTAGCCGGATTACTCATCTGGGCTCAGACATGCGTATGAAGCTGAAAGCAGTATATACGTTGATAGAGCAACTGTACACAGGTGCCCAACGAGTTATCTGTGCGGCCTCATATAACAAACCGGCACTGTAGGAGTAATGGGCCACGGGTAGGCTAACCCGAGCCCCAGGACATTTCAAGACATCGGGGCAGGCCGCGCCCCTCAGGCCGAGTCCCAGGAGCGACTCCAAAACATGCCGAGTCCCAGACGGCGACTCCCAGATAAGCCGACTCCAAGCTGGCGACTTCCAGAGAGGCCGACTATGGAGAGTCGGCCCAAGACTCCTCCCTTATCCCAAAGTACGACGCGGGGTACGGTCACGGCATGGCCGTTTCCCCCTGCTTACGAAGGGTCGGCATGGCCACAGTGAGCCGTATCGCGGGAAGATCTCCGGCGAGCTGCGGCACTGTTGCCATGCCTGCCCTGATCTCAGCCTCAGTACGCAGTACACTGTGCCCACGACGCTAGCCTGTACGACCCGAAGGCGGTGGGGCCGCCTGTCAGTGGGTGGGCCGAAGGCGGCCTGGGCGACCCAAAGATGGACCTGTGGGAGTCGGCCTCGCTGGAGTCGGCCGACTCCTCCCGGGGCCCCACGAGCCATTAATCAGATAAGATGGGGAATGGTGACAGTGATCGCCCGATAGACGGCGGCACTGTTGCCACGACCCGATGACCGAGCCTGCGTCATCAGGAGTGCCACTACAGTATCAAGCCTGTCCATGGGACCCGCCAGTCGGCGGGCCCCAGAAGCCGGCGGGAAGGACGGCGGCCTGAGAGACAGATGGCTGGGACCCACGCCCAGCCAGATTACTATTATACCCCCAGCGGGTAGGCCTATATAAACCCCCCGGGGCACCCATGCAAAGGGTTCGGACCTAGAGAGAAAGATAGACCAGATAGCCCAGGGAGGAGAGAGCTAGCCTTGCCCTTTCCTACCTCCCGAAACAGCTCCAGGAGCACCATTGTAGTCACTTTGCTTTAGTGATCATGCGGAGACCCCGCAGAGCAGCAGTAGGGGTGTTATCTCCTAGGAGAGGCCTGAAGCTGGGTAAGTTCCGCCGGCGTGCATGTCTTCTCCTAATCCCGCTTCCAGGAACCAGCGATGTTCTACTCGCTCCCACCATGATAAGCCATCCTTTGGCATATGTCGTATCCAACCCCCGACATTTGGCGCCCACCGTGGGGCGAGGTGCACCGTCGTCCGGAGATCTGCTCTGGACGGGAACCCTGTTCCTCCCCGGCGAGCACAGCCAGCCCGGCACGCCGGACAGCGTCTGTGCCGACGCGCTACGCGGCGCTGAGATCGCTTGTGCAGCCAGCTGCCTCGCCGATCTTGTCGGCGAGGTTTGCCTCTCCGACGAGCCTGCGCCCGACGCAGGCACGAGTGGCCCCGAGAGCCTCCTCGCGGGCCTCCTCGACCAACTCCACGTCGCCGGCCAGCCTGCCGCGGACCTGGAGTCCATAGGATCCACCGACCCGATGCTGGTCGACTCCGACACCGCGTCGCTCGACGCGTTCCCCACCAATGTGGTGGACTACGACGAGCCGCTCTCGTGCGCGGGGAGCGGCGGAAGCACCGTCACTGAGGTCCTCGTCCTCGAGCACGGCGAGCGCTCCGGCGAAGGAGCGCATGACCCGTTTGACGCGGCCCTGCGAGACCTTGCAGCACCGGTTCCGAAAGACGCCGACGCCGGGACGCTGGAGGCGCTCCGCCTTCAGCTCATCGAGGGCGCGAAGAAGCTGGCAAGCATGAGGCGCTTGTCAGAAGCTTACCAATGAGAGATGGATCACGCCGTAGGCGGCTCACCGGCTCCAACCGGGCCTAGCCGCTTAGGCACGGTCCGACAGCAAGGCGCGGTAATCGCCAACCTCTTCGGAGCTGATCGTCCTGTGTATGCCATGCCCGCAGAGAATATCCGTGCCGCCCAGGCGGCAGCAGACAAGCTCGACAACTTCGAAGGCGAAGAGCACCGCATAATGATGGAGCGAATTCAGCAGCTCCTCGACGCGGCTGCCACGCCGAATGATGCCGGCTGCCACACCGAGGCGCCGCAGCGCCAAAACGATGACCCACCGCCTCGCCGAGACCAAGGTGCGACGTCTCGAACGCTGACTGGCGGGGCCCGTGGGAAGAAGGACAAGGAGCCGGCTGCCAGCCGTAGTCGGACTCACATCACCATCGAGCGCGACCAAGACAGCCGCCCTAGAGCGGTGGAACGGCGGGACGACTACTTACCTCCCCCTCCTCACAGAGAAAGACAAGTCTCCCCGCCGCCCGTAGAACATCCGACTCTCGGCGACCGCCTTGGCCGCCGAGAGGGAGTCAGAGAGAACGACGCCCGCCACCGGATCGACCGACTCCACCGATCCCTGGCGCTAGAAGAAGAAGACGAGTTGGGTCCCCCCTGCTTTGGACCCCGCATCCGGGACGAGCCCTTTCCCAAAGGGTTCACGCTCCCCTGAGACACGCCCAAATATACCGGCACCGTGAAGCCGGAAGATTGGCTGATCGACTACTCCACAGCCATCAACATAGCGAACGGCAACAAGCGTGTTGCCATAAGATACGTCCCGCTCATGCTCCAGGGCTCAGCCCGGACGTGGTTAAACAGTCTGAAGCCTCGCAGCATCAATAGATGGGTCGACTTCACCGAGGCTTTCGTCTGCAACTTCACGAGAACGTACAAGCGACCTCCCAAGCCACGCCAGCTCACCTTGTGCGTGCAAGGCCCTGACGAGTCTACTCGCGACTACCTCACGCGATGGGGCGAACTCCGGAACTCCTGCGAGGGCATGCACGAGGTGCAGGCCATCGAGTACTTTACTACCGGGTGCAGAGAAGGCACCCTCCTCAAGCACAAGCTCCTCTGCGACGAGCCGGAGACCCTCGATGAGCTACTGATCACAGCGGACAAGTACGCCACGGCCGACTCCTCCATGAAGGCGGCGATTCGGGTCAGCACAACTGGCAAAGTCGCCCCTCAGGCTCCAAGAACTCCGGCTAGAGACACCAGTCGGCGGCAACAGCAGAATGACCAGAGGCGCAAAGCCCCGCAGCCGACTTCCAGCAGTCGGCAAGTGGCAATGGCAGAGGACCAGCAGCTGGAGGGACCGCCTGCGGCGAAGCGGCAGAAGGGCGGCAAGTCCAACTGGCTGTCGGCTTTCTCCTACGAGCAGACTCTAGATGGTCCCTGCAAGTTTCACAGCGGCGCGAAGCTGTCAAACCACACCACCAGGAAATGCCACTGGCTGACCAGAATCGCCAAGGGGGACGGCCTGCTCCCTCCCGCTCCTCCTGGGCTGCCTCCTCCACCACCACCCCAGCAGCCAGCTGTCAGGCCAGTCGGCGCGATACAAGACGAGTTCCCAGATGAGCATGGAGCCTATGTGGTGTTCACCAGTGTAGCGGATGACCGGCGCAGCAGGCGCCAACAACAGCAAGAAGTGAATGCAGTTGCATCAAGCACTCCAGAGTTCATGCATTGGTCCGAGAAGCCTATCAGTTGGAGCAGAGCTGATCACCCAGAAGTGATGTCGAGTCCAGGCTCCTACGCCTTGGTCTTAGGCGCCACACTCGCCACGGATAGGCGGGCCGCTCGCTTCTCGCGAGTACTGATAGATGGAGGCAGCAGTATCAACATCCTGTACAAGGATACAATGGAGAAATTAGGAATCAAGCGAAGACAGCTTCAGAGCAGCCGGACTGTGTTCCACGGAATCGTCCCTGGCCTTTCCTGCTCACTAATCGGCAAGATCCTGACAGATGTCCTCTTCGGAGACAAAGATCATTTCCGCCGAGAGCCAATTTGGTTTGAGGTGGTG